>NC_081415.1:551537934-551650434 GCF_030272615.1 Cryptomeria japonica
ATTGCAGCCATCTCGTCGTATTTGTATTAATCTCAATCCATGCTAGAAGATGGAAAAGGGGTTTCTAGCTAACACAAATCCTCGCATATGAGCTAAAGTCTCCCTTTGCAATGGCTTCATCCGATTTGATTTAAAACCCTAATTTGTTTCCAATCATCTAGAAAGCTTCCTCATTCCAGTATTCCCTGGGGAGGTTATAGAGGCACAGCCAAACCGGGACCTCATCCACAGAAGCTTTAATAGGGTTAAAATTTGGTTCCCAATCTCTGATTTAGATCTCTCTGCCTCCCAAAAAAAGGGCCCATTGTGTAAAACCTAGTTGTTGTCTTTATTGTTTTATGTTATGACAAGAAAAAAACCATTTGGCATAGTCTTAATCTCCATGCTAAAGGGCCACATCTTTGTTGGCAATTGACACTCTATTGGTTAGGTTTCATTATGTTGTCACCCATGGCAACATGATTTTGGGTTTCGGTTTCATATGGTGTACCGACAGGCACTTCACAGACTCTACATTGACACTGACACCGACACCGACACCGACACTAACACCAACAGGATAGAAGATTTCTTTGGTCACCAATAATGCAGGCCGACATGGTATAGTAAAGGACATCGATATTGGAGGCTGACACATCTTGGATCCGGCATCAACAACTTGTTTTAATGTTTATTCATTTATGTTATATGGTCTACATGTAATATGACATTGTATATATCCTTGTAAGCCGACATAAGGCATAAATTTGTATAGGGTATATAGGGGAGATTGATTAGATTATTTTAAAATAAGGATAGACATGTGGAATGGATTATAATGTGAATGTAATGCAAAATATATCAGAGAGACTATATATGCAAGGAATTCATTGCAAGGGTTATTCTGGTACAGAGGTTTGAGGTTTTAACCGGAACAGACAAAGCTTAAACCAGAACTATATTCTGGCATAGAAGATGCTATCTTAGCAGATCACACTTCACCAGATTGTTGTCTTGAGTTTCATGTAGTCAGAGAGGCTCCTATTGTGATTGAGCAGTGTGATCTAGCTTGTAAGCCTTCCTAAAAGTGCAGGCCCATCATATATTATAATATCTCTTCATATGGCCAGTGAATTGATATTATGGGTCACAAATCCCATTGTGGTTTTTCCTCATTGAGGTTTTCCACATATAAATTTGTGTGTTATGATTCTCATTTATGTGTTTGGCTTATTGTTTGCATTACTTCTTTCAATTTTGTCTATACCGATTGGTGTATGAATGTTTTGTTAAGATTAAAATCTACTATTATGGTATAACACTGATTCACCCCCCCCCCCCTCTCAGTGTTATTGGTTTCCAACAATCTCCTCACACCACTTCTTAACATGATAGACAGCCAACCAATCCCCAAAACATTTCAAGAAAAAACCCCTATCTCTGAAAAAAGCTACATAATCACTCAAGCTTTTACAATCCAGGAAGAATGAAAACTTGTGGGTGTCGATAGGTTTGGGTTTAAACTTTTCAGATGGTTTAGATCTTGGAATCTTCTTAGGTCTCCACTCTTTGTCACAGACCCTCTGCCAATCTGTCTTGGCATCGGTCATGATGGTACTATGTTCGCTAGGGTTAGGGAGGTGTTCCCCTCTAGGTCGAGGGAAATCTCTTCTCCACTGACCATGATTTATGGCATCAGAGCCAAACCTTGACAATTTGTTCTAATCCTCCCATACCCACTTAGGTTTCAACCAAGCTCTGAAGCCTAGATTCGTGAAGAATCATGGCCTGTGATTCTGTCTGAAATCGTTGAACTCCCTGGGTTGCAAGCCCAGTCTCCTTCGTGACGCCATTCTTGAGATGTAAAATTAATGGTTTGAACCAAAGATGTAAGCACTACAGGCAAAAAGCCCCACTATTTATCCTCATGGAAAATTTTAATGTTTCTATTAAAGTCACAAGTAAAATCAGATTTAAAAATTTAAAAATAAAATGAAACCTTTTAAAAAGATTAAAAAAAAATTGATGATTTTGATTATATAATATTTTTATCATCTCTTCAAATTTTAAAATCAATCCCATTGAAACTATAATTTATTATTTTTCCTTTTAATTATCTAAAATATTTTATATAAATAAAAAAATTATCTTTAAAATTGATTTTAATGTATTATTATGTGTAAAAAAATTCTCTATAGTAAAATTTAATATAAAATAAGAGACAAAATATAAATGAAAATAAATGTATTTAATTTTTTTTAATAAAAAGAAATAAAGTTATTCAATATTTGTTTTTTATATTAAATATAAGGAAAGAAACCATACAACAAAAATCAAAATGTAGCTCAAACCGTCTAGGAGGACAGAGAATATGTCTTAGCAACTTACATGACTAGAAGGACCAATAATAAGACTTTTCAAGACTCCGTTACATTAGACATATATGGACTATATAGAAGGACTAAGAATTACAAAACATGAGGCATTTATACAAGCTAACAGAGTATTTCAACAAGCGACAGTGGGACCCAAAAAGACAAAAACAGTTGTCACTTGACTTAGTTGTCTAACCATGAGGTCCAACCCTGCGGGCCCTCCATCCAGATGGTGGTTCTGGCCTCCTGGAAGATGATTTGGACTGTGTTCTGGGGTTGTTGATGCATCTCTTTCTTGCCTTCATTGATCTCCTTGATAGTGGTTTCCAACACAGCAACAAACGGGGAGCTCCCCTTAGTGACCTTGGACCATATATACCCATGTGACAGCTCGGATATGTATAACTGGATCGATCCATCGTCAATGAGCCTCTTAAAATTCTCTTCTGATATTTTTATCACAAGTGTGGCTTGCATGGAAACATGGTGGTAGATGAGTTTCCTGAGAGACTCAGTAAGAACCCTATCCCTACCCTGAAACTTAGCCTCATTATATGATTTCCAAATAATCCAAAGTATTTCACAAGATTAAAAAAACCATAAGTGATTGATATCTTTATTTGTGCCTTTGATGAACCCATTAACAACATCCACATGAGAGAAAGTTTTATTAAAATAAATGCCAAACATGTTCCAAATTTCCTTGGGAAAGAGATAATTGAAAAAAATATGCATAGTATTATTAGGGACCCTGTAGAGGGAGCACATCGAATCATCATTCTGTGAGCACTTAATAGGTAATCTTTGTAAAATAAAAAGCCATTTAAAGAAATTTTGTTTAGGAAGAATGATAGAATGCCAATGAAAGGAAAATAATTTTTTCCATTCTTCATTAGAATACCGCAAGTTCCAAATAGAATTAAGATAAGTAATAACATCATTATTAGAAAGCGGATAATTATAAATCAGATTAGCATTAACGTGGAGTGGGGGGTCCATTCATCCATTTGTAAGAGGAAGATATGTCCTCCCTTAATACACATGGCTTGGATAGATCCACACTGCCACAAGCAACCTTAAGCATGACATAGGTCCTCCAATTGGAGGGGGGGGGGACCTAAAAGTTCTGTTGGAGAGCTTCATAAGAGATCAAAGCACCGTTATAGATAATATCATTAAAATTTTTAATACCTTTAAGAGCCCTTCTCTTTGTCGAGCAACCTTCGATGAGGGCCAAGGGTTTATTTTTATGCATAAGGTTCCACCAAATAGATTTCTCACTAGCAATAAAGTTGTTTTTGTCCATGATCCCATTGTTAGCAATTAGGTGTCTAGTGTACACCCAAACTTTCCATATAGTCTTAAAAATAGGGGACCCTTTTGGGGAGATGGGGAACTTGCTAGCAACCAAATCAATAGAGGGGAGTTACTTCCAACCCTTAGCGTGATTGGGTACAACAAGACTAATATTGTTCTTAACAAGGACTTTCCAAGGCTCATCACCCTCTAGAGCCTAAAATATCCATTTGGCCGCCAGTGAGATACCTTGGAGTTTCAGATCCTTCAAGCTTAAACCACCCATCTTCTTCTCCAGACAACACCAAATCCACTTAATTGAATGCCATTTTTTCTTCCCTCTGCCATCAAACCAGAGAAAGTGTGATACTTTTTTGAACTTCATTGATCCGATAATTGCAAAACATCCATACTGAGGAATAGTACAGAGTGTAGGAAGATAGGATCTTTTGGCACACTTGAAGCCTTCCTGATAGTGAAAGGTAGGTGTTATTCCATTTATTAAGTTTAGCATCCAGTTTTATCTTGATCCACGGCCACATCTCTCTCAAGCAGGGATTAACAGCAAAGGGGATCTATAAGTATCTAACTTGCATTGATGGGCCACCCCACTGAAAATCAAATTTGGATAACCATTGGGAGGGGAATCATCCCACCCCAACAATATGCATTTGGGGGCAGAAATTTTAGCCCCAAAAGCATCACAAAAGATCTTTAATTTACACATCAGGGAGGATAAATTCTCTTCCTCAAGTTGGAGAAAGAAGGCAATGTCATCCACAAATTGTATATTCACTAAATATATATTATTGGGAAGGGTGATACCCTTCAACTTAGGGGAGGAAGAAGTATCTATGAGAAGATAATACATGGCATCTGCAGCAATCACAAAGAGAGCAGGCGCAAGGGGACAACCTTGTCTAATGGATCTACTGAGAGAGATAGGTTGAGAGGGAGAGCCATTGATTTCCACTTGTGTTGAGGCATCTTGAAGCAAGATTGAAACCATCTGAAATAAGTTTTTAGGGAGGCCAAAAGCCTTGAGCATCATAAGGATAAAACTCCACTCCACATGGTCATAAGCTTTTCAAAATCTATGAGAAACATGGCAGCTTTCTTATTAGTGACTTTGGCCCAGTTCATAGCTTCCCAGCTGGTGATCAAATTCTCAAGAATGTATCTCCCTTTAATAAAACCAGTTCGAGTATTACTGACTAGCTTGGGGAGTATCCCTTCCAATCTAAGGGCTAGCATCTTGGCTAAGATTTTATATGAAATATTGAGGAGAGTGATAGGCCTCAAGTTCTTAATGACGGATTTGTCTCCTTCTTTTGGTATCAGCTTGATGACACCCCTATTAATCTCAACACCTAAGGAACTAGTTACCATAGCCTCTTGATAGACCTTAAGTAAATCCTCTGAAATCCATTAAATATTAGCCTTGTAGAATTCTGCAAGGAGCCCATCTGGACCAAGGGCTTTGTCATTTTTTAGACCCGTGGTAGCCTTTTGGATCTCCTCAATGGTGAAGGTCTTCTCGAGCAATTTTGCCTCAATGTCAGAGATCTTTTTAGGGATGAGATTCTTACATATCTCAAGAGCTGATTTGTTTTGAATGGAGTCACAATCTGAGGTAAAAATCTTTTCATAGTATAGATAGAAGGCCTTCTTGATATCCTCAATCTCAATTAACTCTACACCATCATCCCAAATTATTTATGTCCTCTCCTTGTATTCCTTTTGCCTAAGCATATGGAAGAAGAATTTGGAACCCTTATCACCAAATTGCATCCAATTAAGTCTGGCTCTAATTTTGGCCCCTTGAGATTTCTTATGTTGAATGTTCCTAAGCTCATCCTGGGTATGAGAGACAACTAAGTATAGATCAGTATTGTGAGGATCATGCTGAATGAGAGCTTCTTGAGAGAGAGGCTGGTTTGTGAGTTCTCACTCTTCTTTTCTTCCATCTTTGGCAAATTTGGAAACCATAGTCTGACAAAGAGACCTCCAACATCCAACATTCCTATTCCATTTGTTAATAGCAAAGGGTTCTTGACAATACCATTTGTTGATTTGTCTAACCATATATAATGCATTCAGAACATCTTGCTTTTCTAACAGTTTCATATTGAGCATAAAATTATTATCCCTGCTGGTCTAAGGAGCCAAAGAAGAGTTAACCAAAACGTCAACCATAATGGGGTGGTGATCGGATAGGGTGTATAGGATTACCCTAACTGTAGCACCCGAGGAATCTTGAGTGAAGGTGCAAGCATTAGAATTCACATAGAACCGATCAAGTTTGGAATAGATCCTCTTAGAACCCTATTGAGCATTGCACCAAGTGAACGAGATACTATTGTGATCTTTTTTCCTGCCCTCTAGAGGGTCAAAAAGATGGAACCTAGATTTCATTCTATCCCAAAATATTTTTTCTTCGCTTTTCCATTCCAAGTTCAAACCACCACATTTGTCTTCTGCATTCTCAACCATATTAAAGTCTCCTCCAAAAATCCAAGGAATGTTTGAGAGACAAGAAATCCATTCCCATAGATTAATCTTATCTATGTAGTCATTGGGGGCATAAATAGAGCATATATCCACACTAGAGCCATCCATATCTAGAATAACCCATGCAGCTCTATTACAAGGGGAGAAGCCATTATCCCTAATCTTGGAAGACCATTTGTTGCTAATCATAACAACTGCTCCATCTCTACCTCTATCATGATTGGTGGTAAAGTGGACTGCCTCCTTCCATATGAATTTGAGATTAACCTCAAGGAGGAATTTGGAAGCTTTAACTTCTTGTAGGAAAAGACAGTCTAGATTCCTATGATGATTGAGGAATCTTCTAACAATGTGTTTTATGTTTGGGGATTCTAAACCCCTAATGTTCCATGAGATGATTTTTAAATTCATCTGGAACTCTTAGTTAGAGGTTTCCTTGGTAGCTTTGAATTTATTGAAGCATTTGGTCGGTTCATTTATAATATCCTTCTTTTTGGGGAGAGGAGAGATCTTTTTTTTTTCCCTTCAGCCTCCCTCTCTTCCTTCTACCTTTGGTGATGGGTTCCTCTCCATCTGAACTAGGAGCATCACCATCCTCACAATCCAAGATTTCAAGGGAAGGTGGTTGGTTCAGCAGATCCTCAGTGTCGGTTAGATCACTGGACAAGGATCTCTTACCCCATCAGAGTCCTCAAACAAGGGTTGGACCTAGTTAGGTCATACTTTTTGGGAGGAGGGTTCTAGGAGGAGACCATCATCTGATTGCTAACAACAGGATCGACTTTAATAACCTTAATACTAGCAACATCATGATCATAGACAATAGGGTGAGAATCAAGTAGAGGGGTTTGCATTTCAGTAACTTGATTTCTATAACATTACGAGAGCTCGGACCATCAGCTTGGTCCTTAACAATAACAGAAACAGAGCTTTTGCAACCACTATTAATGACGCAGTCATCATCCATTTTATCAATAAAATTAGATCTATTCTCTATACTTTTAATCATGGACTTAACAATAGAATTATTAGCAAAGGATTCAAAGGCCATGGGGGGAGGTTCAGTCACAGCTTCAATCAGCATTGGGTTTGGAGGGTTCCTAAGCTTTTCAAGGGCAAGTTGTTGTGCATTCTTCATTCTAATTCTCCCTAATTTATGGGGAGGAGTAGAGTTATTCATGTTGTTGGTATTTTAGATATGCCGGTATGGTTTTGTCATTGATGTCAACACTTGTCAACACATGTCAACATTTATCAGCACTTGAGATTCTTGATTATGTTCACCTGCATGTTCAGTGACTTATGCATAGTCACTGGTATCTAGTTCATCAACAGGATGTATTGTTCATCGACACTTGGAATGACTTGAAAATTACTTGGTTATTTCGAAGACATTGTTTGGACACTTTGTTTTGGTGATTTGTTCATTAGTCTAATCGGGTTTTCATATTTATTGTTACCGGCAAATAGGTCCAGGGTATGCACCGGCAAGCATATCTATTCCAGATCAGCACGACACATCATGAAGATGATTTGTTATTATTGTAAATGCATTGAGCCGGCATGATGCATCAGATATTGATTCATTTGTAATTGATTTTATTGTAATATCTCTTGGTGAGCCGACCTACTCATTTGGTCTTAGATTATGGTATAAATGCAAGATCTCATTTGTGAGATTGATATAGGATTGGATTGTAATAAGGTATATGTGAATATAAGCAGAGCTATACATGCAGACATCATTCAAGATTAAAGGAAGGTTTGAAGAAGGCATATCAGAGCTTAATCGGTACTGAATCCAACATATGAAGATGTTATCTTGAGCAGTACATTATCATTGGATTTAACCATCCAATTGTAGTCAGTGTGACTCCCATTTTATGATTGAGCAGTGAGCTCTAGGCAGCTGGCCTTTCTGCATGTACAGACTTCATATTGCACATACTATATGCAGTAGTATCATCTGATTGTGGGTAAGGTTTCCCACCGTGGTTTTTTCCCTTACAGGGTTTCCACGTACAAATATCTATGTTATATGTTGTGGATGTTATTGTCTTTCTATTTCATGCATTAAACATTATCGGCATTGCAATTAACTGATAAAATTGCCTACCGATATAAAGTTTGGTTTACCAGTATTAAGCATTAAGTTTGGTTAAGTTAGTTTTGGTTTGCATTTATTTGACAACTGATTCACCCCCCCCCCCGCCTTCTCAGTTGTCTCCGGGACCTAACACATGCTCTCCTTCATTTGGGCCAAATAAATCTCGATAGCCAAATGGGGAGGGGGGTCTACATTGAAGACCCCAAAATTTACATTTCCATCAAAGGAAGGAAGGGCGTCGAGAGGCTTGGAGATAGCCTCCAAAATAGCTTTTTGAAGCCTATTATGCTTCTCAATAATGGGGGTTTGATCTTTCTAGGGCTCCGAGGGAGTGTTCTTAGAGGAAACCCCCTCTGAAGCCGACTTAGAAACAGGATTAGGTCTTTGTTTTGTGAGAATAGGGCAGTTCTTCTGAACATGACCTTCACGACGACAAATGAAACAGGTGTTAATTCCCCCAAGAACCTCAATTGAGCAATAAACAGGGTCATTATCGATAAGGATCTCAACGGAGTTAGGGATATCTTTGCCTGGGTCCACGACGATGAGAACCCAAGCGTCAAGATGAGGAACCAGAGAGGGGGAGTGATCAATTTTTTATGACCCTACCCACTGATTCGAGAAGTTGTGGGATGAATTTCCAAAACAAGGGAGGATGATTTTTAACAATAATCCATCTAGGGCAAGAGAGCGCCAAGATTTCATCATTAGCCGCTTTAGGAGACCATTTAATGGCCTTAAAGGTGCATTTGCCAATTAACCAAAATTGCTTATTAACAACTTGCTCTTGAGATTTAGCATCCCTAAAGAAGATAACAAATAAACCTCTTTGAATCATGCGACAAAATGAAAATTGCAATCCTAATTTTTAACCCATATATTCTTCAACCATTCATCCATAAACTTGCAATGTCTTTAAGTGTATATTTTTGATTGTTGATAACATCTAACATCGCAGAATTAGGAATCACAGAGAGGGTAGAGACAAAGGGGTTAGGGTCCTTAGCTTTTTCTCCACCGAATCCATCAATACCTGAATGCGCGGATGAAACCATAGAATTGAACTTCGCAGCATTGGAGACAAAAGAGACATTTGAGTCGATGAGAGCCGACTTAAAATATTTAAATGGAGTTGTGCCCTCGGCAGGGGGGCCTCCATTCGGCTCATTTGTCATCAAAACCCAAACGTGCGAAGGCTCGCATATACCGAATAAAAGCACAGATGAAAACACCAGACGACTGCGAGAGAAAATAAGAGAAATAAATGCAAACGAACAGAGAGGGGAGAGGGTACTTACCTACGTGGAGGAGGCCGCCTGCACTCCTCCACGTCAGAGATCGAGACCCCTATTCACACGTTCAACGCCCTTCCTATTCAATAGTTTTTTAATCATAATATTTTATATAAATTAAAAATATATCTTCAAATTTGATTTTAATTTTGATTTTAATGTATTATTATGTATAAAAAATATTTTATAAAAAAATATAATTTAATAAACATATAAATAAATAAATAAATTTATTTTTAAAAATCTTAATCAAATTATAAAATCAATTAATAATTTAAACCAAAAAATAAAACTAATTAATTTAAATTATTTTATATAAATGAAAATTTTAATTTAAAATATTATTATATATTAAAAATACTTTCTTATTAAAATATAATATAAATAATAAATAAAACTGAGATAACCATAAAAACAACAAAAAATAAAACGTCCATAAATACAAGCTTTTTACCGTACTGAGCAGCGTCAGAGAGTACAGCCAATGAGGGAAAATATCTGTTTACGGATTGCAACCTCCAGTATAACATTTTTGTTTGACGGAAGTACAATAATAAAAATTAAAAAACAGAAAAGCAATGGGAAAAGGACGGAAAATCTGACGGTTTATAATATTTTAATTAATGATACGATTCATATAAATGTTTTTGGATTAAATTGTGTAAAAAAAATTTAGAATTTTAAATTAGAATTCATTTCAAATAAAAAATATTTTCAGTATTAAATTTTTTTATTATATTTGAAAATAATTATTAATAGAATCCTCTCTCTTGCAATTAAATGTTTCTTCAGTAAAAATGTTTATAATACAATCCTAACATGTAGCTAACACACTGTACAAAAGATCTATTTTGAAACCAGAATAGACGCAACCCTAATTTGCCTTCTCCACTTTTGTAACAGTAGTGTTTAGGCAATTGGTTCCTTCCCTAAGTTCCCTTATTACTTACCAATCCTCCTCTGTCCGTTGGACAATATTCTTGTCGGTGCACGTATTTAATTTTTCACTGCAAGCTAAAAAACAATGTCAGCCCGTCAATACAACCGTACTGCCATTAAATTTAACGAGGAGAGAGCAGATGGCTCACTTCTCCACAATACCATTTTTATAAATGTATACTTTCTACTTCTGTTTTGTGTATTAATATAAAAGCATATCTGATGTACCCACATATCTCATCTCCTCCCCACGCATTTAAAGGGTTCCATTTGCCGCTCTTAAATATTCTAACCTCCCATTTTTTTAAAGGAAAACGACGCATCCAGCGCTGTTGATGACGAGTGCACATTAAATACTAACTAAATAAACTTCGAGATTGTCCACGTAGCTGCATCAAGTCAAAAATGCATTGAAGGGAGCCTATGTGGTGTCTGAACATGAAGCACCCTGCAAACCAAACTAACAATGCCATTCAATGAACGTTCATAATTCCCAACCTTTCCCGCCAATAATACTCACTTCTAACCGACTCGGATCGTTGGGAATCCACCAACTCAGATGACCGTCACTCCTTTCATTAAATATGGACGTGATACTCAATTAAGTTGGGTAGATGCCACATTAGTTTCGCAGAGAGGCGTACTGATTTAAACTAGGCGTTGAGAATTGTCCCATCCATTAATGTCATCAAAGCTCTCGGCGAGCCAAAGCTCCCTATTTATACACACAAATTCCTTCTACGTAGGCATCTCAGATTCGCTGTAATTTGATGCTAGCAGGATTGGCTGGCTTCTACAAGATGAAGATCTTAATTGGTTTGACTGTTCTTGTGCTATGTGTTTTCTTTCGTTCAAATTTTATATAGCTTGTAATGGTGTATTTGATACAAATCATTTAATATTTGATAAGTAGGAGATACTTATTTCAGAATTTAATTATGTAGTCTCATTTTTAACAAGTAGCAGTTTCATGAGAAGTAGTAATCTTACAAGAATCTTTCTGATAAAAATGAATGGTACACTTAGCACTATTATATTTAAAGTGATGCTCAAATGAAACATTTAGTTAAGCATGCTTGAGTTGGAACATGCTTAGATGCTCGAGTCGGAACATGCTTGAGTTGGAGTTGTTCTAAGATAGATGATATTTTTAACATATCCAATTTTAATAAGAGAATGTAGCTTCTAGAATTTAGAAGCTATGTTCTCTTGTTTATATAATGAATTGTAGAAATCTCTTTGAAGTGATCCAACCCAATACTTCATCCAGGTAAACATTATTGTGAATTATTGTTTAAGTTCAATGAATGTTAAGGTGTACCATTGGTTTAAATTCGAAATGGGTTCGTTCATATGAATATTTGTCCACAAAGATTAATAAATTTAACTCAAAAGCTACACAGATAAATCCTACTCTCATAACTATGTTTTAGACAGTCGAATCTACTCTGATAGCAATATCATCTAGGAAATACTTATGAATCTTGGTTGTGTGGAATTGACAGTCAGTATTGGCTATCGAAGCCGCCGCTTTGAATGGTGAAAGAGTATCTCCGAGCTTAACGTACTGGCACGAGAAGCTGCCGACGACGGCCATGCCAGAAACTCTGAAGGTCCTCACAGTCAGTATTGGCTATCGAAGCCGCCGCTTTGAATGGTGAAAGAGTATCTCCGAGCTTAACGTACTGGCACGAGAAGCTGCCGACGACGGCCATGCCAGAAACTCTGAAGGTCCTCATCTCAGCCGAGGACGAGAAGGTGGCGGTGAACGTGGGCAAGGGAGGAGTGAACGTGAACGTGGGGAAGGGCAATACACCACCAAAAGCGCCAGCACCTGCACCGAAAGGCAAGGGAAAAGGCGTTGGGGTAGCTGTGAAACCTCCAGTAAAAGGCGGTGGGGGCGGCGGCGTCTCTGTAAGAACCCCCGGCAAAGGGGTCGGAGTACATGTCGGCACACAGAGTCCATACGACTACAACTACGCTGCAGATACCCAAATGCTAGCTGACCCATCTCTCTCCATGTTTCTGCTGGAAAAAGATTTGCACAGCGGAACAAAAGTATCTTTACGCTTAGTCCAGGAGAACAATCCAGACGCCCAAAAGACTCAATTTCTTCCCCGTGGTGTAGCAGAACAAATCCCCTTCACCTCCGACAAGTTTTCTGTGGCTTTGAAGGAGCTCAACGTAGAGCAAGATTCTGACATGGGTGTGGCCATGAAGGAGACTTTACAGGAATGTGAGAGTCCCGCCATTAAGGGCGAAAGCAAGTACTGTGCTACATCGTTGGAGTCCATGATTGACTACAGCACTTCAAGGCTGGGAAGCAACCATGTAACTGTTTTAGCAACCAATGTTCCAAAGACAGCAAAATCCATGAAGCAGGAATATACCATCGTGGGAGTTAAGTATGTGAGCAAACCAGGGGAGAAATCGGTGGTGTGTCACAGTCAGAAATAGGCTTACGCAGTGTTTTACTGCCATGAAGCTCAGGGCACAAGGACTGCTAGGGTTTGGGTTAAGGGCGAAGATGGCAGTCGGGCTGAGGCTGTGGCAGTTTGCCACGCAGACACTAGTGCTTGGAACCCTAACCACGTGGCATTCCAGGTCTTGAATGTGAAGCCTGGTGCTGCTTCTCTCTGCCATTTCATTCCTCAGGATCACGTTGTCTGGCTTCCAGTCAACTAAGCGACGTCACTTGTTCAGGCGTTCATGCTATATATACATTATATATATACCTATTTATATTGTCGGTACCCAGTATTAGGCCATGCTTATTAAGTTTGTTGTGTGGGGCAGTAGCTCTCTGTCTGTAGTTTTATCATTGTACAATCAATAAAGGTATTATGTTACTGAGATTCGGTGAGATGATAATGTGCATTTTTAATAATGCGAACTGTTGGGCTCTCATTGTGCACCACAGACTCTCTGAAGTGAATGTGCACTGAACAGGGTTAGAAATTTGAGCCACTTCGGTGACCGCTGGTTTCAACTTCTAATTCTGTCTGACTTTTTACAAATAAAATTTATGGAGAGGATTATAGATCAAATTTAAAAAATCTTTTTGGTATAAATTAATTAATTTCATATGATTAATCTTCATTAAATGTTAGTTTTATTTTAGAATATTAAATAATTCATATGCAAAATATATATATATATATATAAGTTTCTTTTTAAATCTAGATTTAAGAAAATATAATTTTTAAAGTCTTTATCTTTCAATATGAAATGGTTTGCATTTCTTTTAAACCTAAATTGAAAAACATGATTTTTTAAAGAGAAGTTTTTTAAAATCTAATTTATTTTTTTCAACATTTAATAAATAATAATAATGATAGTAGGTTGCTTTTTAATTTGGATTTGTTTCTTTTAAATGAACATTTAAAAATCTAATTTATTTGTTTTTATTTAATAAATAATAATAATAATAGATAGATAGTCTTTAACTTTTTTTTAATTATCTGATAAAAAAGTTGTGGGGGTCTCATTGCTGACTAATCATTAAAATTACATAGATAAAAAAGTTGGGTGGGTGTCATTGTGGTTCATTGCTGACTAATCATTAAAATTACATAGATAAAAAAGTTGGGTGGGTGTCATTGTGGTGTTACGCCTTTCGGTGTAATTAATAATGATGATATGGATGTATATATCATTTTTGATGGAGGAGAAGATTCGAGATAAATATTAATTTTTTAAAAACTTATTATGTTGTTTTGGATATATGTATGCTATTGAAAATTTGGCCTATAGGCATAAGTGTTCTTAGTATTTGTAGGTATTAGCTTCTTAGTAGAAATAGTTGAATTATAGATTTTGGTAATTTTTATTTTAAATATACATTGACTATAATTTAATACTTAAGAATAAAGTTAAAATAGAAGTTATCTTGAGTTGTTACCAAGGGAAATGAATTTTTCGAAGTCACTTATGCATTAAACTCTCCATCGAAATCACTTATGGTTGATCTCAATCCAATCATAGTTCTTACAATTTGAACCTTTGTAGATGGCGTATAATCAAAGAACACCCATCATTTTCATTAATTGTGTTCAATTAATTTATATCTAACCTTAAATTCAAATTGATATTGAAAACATATTTGTTATGAATATTAAAGAAAGTATACCTACTTTTAAATATTATTTTGTTTGTAAAAATAAGTAATTACTTTTTTATCTTTTGTTTGGAGAAAGGCCAATTTGGAGTAATTATAAAATTATAAATGTTTGACCATTAAACACCTAATTTGAAGTTATTAGGTTAAGCTATTACAAATAGAGAAAATGAGTCCTATCGAAGTCACGGGGTTTGCCCAAACATAGTCACCTTGGTGGATAGCAATCAAAGACCACACCATCATCCTCACTAATTGTGCTCAATCAATTGATAAAAACCTTTGAACCCAAATTTAATATTTGAGAACATATTTATTATGAAAATTTGTGTAGCATATTTAAATATAGTCCATTAAATTTTTATTGTTATAATTCAATTATTGTTAAATATTATTTTGCTAAGATAGTTATTTACTTTTTAACCTTTCTTTTGGGAGAAGGGAGGTTTGGATGAAGTATATAAAACTAGCACTTGCACCAAAAGAGTTGCAATGGTTATGTCATAGTAAGATATACGTTAAATAATATATAGGAGGGCACAAATCAAAGAAATAGCGATAATAATTTATAACATGTCATTCTAATAGTGCTATTGGTGTGTAGAAACAACAAAAATCTAAAACCGTTTTCTGAAATAGATAACTGTTAAATTTTAAACCCGCCTCCAAATTGCAAATTCTGCTTCCACAACTACTAAGAATTAACTACCTTTCTAAGTGCACTGAGAAAATTTACTATAATATTTTCTCCATTTCCACTCGCCTTGATCTAAAAAACATGTAATGCATACGACAACAATTCATACATTTAATTTACATTCACAAATTACATAAAATCTTTGATCAGTGCAGAGGAGATAACAAGCAAATGACATAAATAAATGTCCTAAATCTACCAAATCGAGAAGATCTATTCATGGAAAAAGCTAACAATGCCCCACAAAGCAGTTAATAATTAAAAGCATAATCCCCACATCAAAATTATAATAGATAATATATCATACTCTTCATAATTAGGTTTTGTAGAAAACAAGACATATATACCAACCTTGTTCAACCCGTTGAACACACCACATGACTAAGAGGAGGGGTGAATCAGTTCAAATCTTAAAATACTCTACTTCTAATCTTTTAAACTTAAAACAACAATTAACTTATTATTAAAGTTATGAAACATGAAAGCACAAAGCACAAAAAACACATGAACACTAGATTTATGTGTACAATCCTAAATAGGGAAAAACCACAATAAGAATCACACTCATAATATGAATAACTTATTACAGGGTTTTAGGCTCAAGGCCAAGGAGTTCACTGCACCTTATTGGACTTGCAAGACTAAGGCTCACAATCTTAGGGGAAGATACAAGGAATTGCACAAGCTGCCAAAAGGAACACAATGTCTTTCAACAGGTACAAGGAATAGATGAATTGAAATAAACAAGATCTCCTAATCATGAAATTGTCCTTGAACCATTGTGTCAAGCTACAAATATCATGGCAAACACATCTAACATCAACCACTATCTCAAAACATTGTCACACTGAAGATATTATCATCAAAGCTCTTCACAAATTGACTTTCACACTTTTCAAGAACTTATTATGGTATTTTTTGGATGTATGTATGCTATTAAAAATTTGTCTTATAATCACAAGTGTTCTTAGTATTTGTAGGTATTAGCTTTTTCATAGAAACAATTGAATTATAGATTTTGGTAATTTTTATTTTAAATAATTTTACTATAATGTAATATTTAAGTATAAAATTAAATTAGAAGTCATCTTTAGGTTAAGTTGTCACAGAAGAGGAAATGAATCTATCAAAGTCATTCATGGGTTGAACTCGATCCAATCACAGTTCTTGGAGTTTGAACCTTGGTAGACGACATGTAATCAAAGAACACCCATCATTCTCATTAGTTGTGCTCAATCAATTGTTATACAACCTCAAACTCAATTTAATATTGAGAACATATTTTTTATGTTAAATGAAAGTATACCTATTTTTTTAAATTATTTTATTTACTAAAATAACTATTTACATTTTTGCCTTTCATTTCAGAGAACAGTAGTTTCAAGGAAATATAAAATTATAAATGTTTAACCATTAAACGCCTAATATCAACCATAGTGTGTGTATCAGACCTAAAGGATGAGCGGGAGCGGCCAAAGGTGTCCAACTAGGGTTTCAAAAGGGAAAGCCGAGGAATCTGATGAAGGGGATGAAGATAGCGAGGGGGTGACTCGTTTGGGGCACTCATGCTTCTCCTCCCTCTTGCTTTGTTGCTTTCCTGTTTTGGGTCTTCCGCTTTGGGTGCGTTGGGTTCTCTGCAAATGCTCAAAGTCTTGGGTGCGAAATTTGTTTTGTCCTAGGAAATGTGGCTCACGAATGTTGGAGAAACTATGCCACCAAGTCTTCTACGAAGGTTGTGGTCGTTGTCGGTGATGGGGTCGATGGTGGTAGTCATTTCTGCACTGTTGGTGTGGCGTTATGTGGTGTTATGTGGCTTCTTGGGTGTGTCGAGTGAGAGCTGTGTGGGTGAAGTGAGTTGCTTTTCTCTTTTCCCTGCCCAGTGTGACCTATTCCAGGTGGCTTGGTATGGGGTTATGGGTCAATGTTTTACTCGCGAAGGTGAATCATTGTCACACTAAATATATTATCAAAGCTCTTCACAAATTGACTTTTGCACTTCTTAAGAATAAATTCTCTGCTCAAATATGGGTGTGGGGGGTAAGATAATGGAGCTTTTGCTCGGCGAAGATTAGTTGTGTGATGCTAAAAATGTTGTATATAAGAGGCTTACACATATAATGAGATAATATAATATAATTGAAAAGCTTAATTTCAAAACTAAATCAAAGATGCAAACCATAAGCCTTCCTTGAAATGTCCCATTTTCTTCTATTCTTGAGGATCTTGAAGGTGTTGGATTAATGGGCTCTCAGTGGAGCAATCACCTCCAAAGTGACAACTCAAGAGTTGAGTAGCTATTTGATCATGATTGACTATGGAGATGATATGAAATGCATGATTTAAGAAACTAAATTAACATGCTATGATAAATCCAAAAGATAAATGTTAGATAATTGAAATGCAAATTGCCTATAGTAATGATGCCTAAATTGATATGAGATGGGATCCTTATTGCTCCAAAATGGGGGATATTTATAGGAATTCCAAGTCCAAAGTTGAGGTGGCAGGAATCGACAGTCTAGATCTGATCTGAAGATATCAAGGACCAAGATTGAGGAAGTTGGAGAAGAGGTTGGAGGAAGGGACACTTGTCATCTCTGTGGTGACAAGTGTCAAGGAGCCTTGCTCATGAGAGGGCAAGTGTCCAAGGGAGGAGACATGTGGCAAAAGTGCCATGTGTCTCAAGGAGAGAATATCCACACCATGAGAGGTTAGGATAAGGAGGTTAGAATGTGCAAGATAGGATAGGGTTAGTTAGACCCAGGATTAGGTTGAATGGGTTAAGTTAGGGGATGGCTAGGTTAGGTGGTTAAAGTTAGGAGCCATGTGCTCATTTGAATTTAGAAATTCAAATAATTGGAAAATGATAATTAATCTCAACAAACTTGAGTTTGTTAATCTTAATTAGGGATTAGAAGAATTGATTAACATAGGGAAACATTAATTAATTTAGAATTAATTAATCAAACAGAACTATTGAGATGAACCTATTAAATAAATCCTTAGATTTATTAATAGGTAGATGAAAGGGATTTAATCAAATTACTAATGAATTCAATTAAATTGGGAAGGGGGGTTAATTAAATAATTGCTTATTTAATTAATTATCTTCAGACCATTTTTAGGTGTATACAATTTGCCTTCTGAATTCCACTACAGGACAAATGTGAATATTATCTCTATGATGGTGGCTTGGGGTCTGGTTTTCGGGTTGAGAGAGGAGGTGGTGTGGCTGGCGAAGGCCAGACCACTCCTTGTGCAGGTTGATGTCTCTCATGACGAGGGTAGTGGTGGGAAAGGGTTAGCATTGGCCATTTGGTGAAGGCATCATGCCGAGAGGGGAAGCAAAAGCAAAATTTCACTCGTTCATTTTGTGGAATGATGGGGAGGATAGAGAGGTGTGGACAAAGGAAGCAAGCTTGGGGTGGGAGGCGCTCAAATATTTCATTTGGGAGTGTGAAGTGAAGCTGTGAATTGCCAGGGAGGCCAAGAAGAGGAACACAGAGCATAAACAAGAGTTCAGCCATAAGGATTTTTGGGTTGACAAACCAAGCAAGAAGAAGAAAAAGATTAGTTTGTGTGCTTTCTTTTGTTTTGGGTTGCTGGGTAGGAGATTTTTTGTCATGTTTTGTATTTTGGCATCTTGAGAGGGTGGTTTCAGACCACATTTTATTTCTGAAGGGTGTTGTGTAGGCAGTTGTATGAAATTTTGGGGGTGGTCGTGTAGAGGTTTGGAGGTCGTAGGTGTACTACTATTTGTTGGTATTTTCTCTATGCTCTGGGACTTAAATAGGGGTTAATCCCTAATTTTGCTTTTACAAAATATATACTTTTAATCTTTTATATTAATAATATAAATTAACATTACTGTTAAAAAATAAATAAATATTTTGTACTGTTTTGTATACTCTTATATTAAAAAAAATGAATATGAAAGATACTTGTATTTACTAAATATCTACAAAGCTTTATGCATCAAATTCCTATATATCAAAATTCAATGGAGAACACCTGAATGATATGGCTGATTGGGAAAATCAAATGCAAGTATAATTATAAAAGAATATTATCAGCGCTAGTGTTTGATAAGATAAAAGCTATAGCGTGATATTTGCACAAAAAAACTATTCAATGCTCTAATTGGTGGTGTCAAAAATGAGATGATTTTACTATAACATAAGAGTTTTAATAATAATTTTTGCTGAAAATTACACAAACTAAAACTACCAATTTTGAGTCACTTATTGTACCACAAGCAGCATACCTCAAGCTTCGCTAATTTGTTGAGTTTATGGTCTTGGATATAATTTGCATCTCATCATCAGATCGTGGATTTTTCCAACCCAAAGACAAAATTATCATGCTATAGCAAAGTAATGGATTCTTTGAACTCAAAAAAAAAAGTTGAACTTTCAGCCTAGCGTTGTGGAATCCTTGACCTCAAGGAAAAAAATGGATCTTTCAACCTAGGGTCGTGGATTCCTTAATCTCAAGGAATTTGAGCACTCACCTCCTTCAAGTCATGAATAAGTTAATTACATTAGCTCTCACTTGTTTTCACCATTAAAAGCACTTCGTCTGTAAATTTTGAAGATCAAAGGATGAATTTAATTAAGGCGACTTTCATCTCTAATAGTCATCAAGACTCCCAAGTCGCAGATTCCTTGGGGTCAAGGAATTTGAGCACTTATAGACAAATCGCCTGATTTCACCCCCTTGATTCAAGAAGTAAATTGATCACATCACTCTTTCCTATTCTCATCATCATAAGCACTTTGTTTGCAAAAGGTTCAAGGACAAGTTTAATCATTGCAATTTCCATTCATCATAACCCTCATGACCTCCATGTCATGGATTTATCCTAGGCGTGGATTCCTTGGGGTCAAGGAATTTGAGCACTCATAGCCTACTTCCCTCAAGATCACTTCTTGTCTAACTCATTGATTTTGCCAAGTAAAGGAATTTGTTGCAAGATTGATTGGAAGTAATTTCTCCTTGTTGAAATCATTATAAGCATCACCAAACTTATGTATTTCTTCCAACCAGATTGATCATCACACCACTCACTAAGGTCGTGGATTCCTTGAGGTCAAGGAATTTGAGCACTCAAGGACAAATCGCACTCCTCCCTTGAAGTCTTGGATTTTTTGGGGAGTGATGGGTAAATCTTTGCATTAGATCATGAAGTCTTGGATAGATTCGTTCATTTTAGCTCTCACCTAGCTTGATGGATAAAAATGATAGTGCAACTCCTACTCGACCTAACCCTCAAGACCCTCAAGTCGTGGATTCCTTGGAGTCAAGGAATTTGAGCACTTTACTAATAGTATAACTCATGGATAAATATCCCTCAATTCATGGATTCCTTGGAATCAAGGAATTTGAGCACTTTCATTGATAGTGTAACTCATGGATAAATAGCCCTCAAGACCCTCGAGTCATGGAATTTGAGCATTCAAGACCCTCAAATCGTGGATTCCTTGAGGTCGTGGAATTTGAGCACTCAGGGAACTTTACTTTCATCCACACTTGTAAATTTTTGGATATCCATTCTTCATCCACCTAGGCCTTGAATGATTCCTCTGCTCAAGGAGTGGGCTTTGATGTGGCCGGGGTTTTTTTCTCAAGTCATCTGCCTTTGGCATTTTCTATATTCTGTGTGGAGGGTTTGCTTGACCTTGCTTTTCTGTTTTGTTGGGAGTCCTCTTGAAGGTCGTGGGTGCTTTATTTTTTCTATATTTCTTAAGAGGATCTTTGTCATGGTTTTGGCTTTCATCTTTCTTTTCTTCTCAACTTGTCTTATAAAGGTGGTTTGCTCTTCTATTGAGGGGAAGAGGGGTTGGCTAAGTGAAGTTGGATGGAATATTTTGGGGGCTTTTGTTGCCCTATTTTTCGAGGTTGATTGTGTGAATGCTACTCTCCTTTTTGTTGGGTTTCTGTCACTTTTCTCCTATGGAGCTGGAGATTTTGGTGGAGCTTGCCTGCTTGGAGTTTGACTGGTTTCTACCTCTTCTTTTGTTTAAGGTTTTGGGAGCCTTTCTAAAACCCATTTTTCCAGCTAAGCAATGTGGTCTTGTTTCTTGGTTGTTGGACTTTGTTTTGTTGATCGGAGCTAAGCTTTTTATGCTGATGGTCGGTGTCTTTTCAGCCCCTATAGAGATGGGTCCCTATCCTATTGAGATGAAGAGAAGCTTTGCTAAAAGGGTGACGACTTTCAAATGGTTTGTGTTTGTTGGCTTCTTCTCATTGGTTGTGGGAGCCACTTTAAAACCCAACATGAAGGTTAGATTACCTTGACAGGTTGTGGGAGCCTTGTAAAACCCACTCTCTTTGGTTGTGGGAGACTTGTAAAACCCACTTTCAAGGTTGAGGGAGCCTAGAAAAACCATATTGAAGGTTTGGGGATCCTTTCAAAACCCTTTGGGCCTAGATTGTGCATGTATGATTATCATCAAGAATCTGGCGTTTGTGACTTTGGGATTTTTTATCAATCTCAATGTTCAGGTTATGGGTGCCTGGAAAAACCCTTGGTATATGATGAAGGCCACTTTACTCTCATTCTTATGCATCTAGTGGTTTAAGAATCAGCTTAATAAGTTTGTAAATTGCAAAACTATGAGGCCCTACCTCGAGCTCGTCGTAGCACTTCTTTGATTTTCATGTTAGACTTGTTATTTGATATACTATCTTGATGCATTATGGATTTAGATATTATTTGATAGGTGACTTGATATCATGGGAAATGATGTATTCCATCTTACATTGATTTCAGTACTTATTGTGATGATGATATGATACATCTATACATGTCCTTATGGAAAATTGATTTATATGATGCTTATGATGATGCAATTTAATAATTAATTTCTTATGGATTTACAAGGAAAAATGTTAATTGGATACTATCTCTATTGCTCTTTGATTTGGATCAATTGATGTTATGTGTCTAATGTGTATTTCCTTTCTTGTACTTGCATATGCATGTGGTTTTGGATTACTAATGTGTGAAATGAGATGTGCGGGAAATTAATCCATGTGACCATGAAAATACATGGAGAACTAAGACCAAACCTATGTGAATTAGTAAAGCCAAGGTTTGTCTATTTGGAGAGACAATACCTCGTATGTGATGTATTTAATTTCGTAATAGTGATACTTGAGTGTAACTTCATATTTGTAATTGTTAATGTTATTATTCCCAAAAAGGACATATCAAGTGTATTTTAGTGATGTGTATTTTATGGTGTCACTTGACACTTGTGATGTGTGTGAGTTGGCAAATGACATGTCCTTAGGAGGGAAGGTGTGTAGCCCAATGCATTTTCAAATATCTTGTTGTGGTCCTAAAAGATAACTTGGTGGGAGAGCCATTAGTTTGGTCAAATCAAGTTTGACCTGTAGACAAACTTTAGGTGGGTTTTGGGGGGGTCAAACTAACTCCTAGGGTTGAGTTTAGGTCACTTTTGAAGGCTCATATGATATACCTATGGGTAAGGGTCATTTTAAGCCATGTGACCACTCACATGTGACTATCAAGTCATCTCAAAAGTGGGTTTTCCAAGATGAACGAAATTGAACTTATAGAAGATTGACTCTTGGGTAGACAGTGTTCCCTTTAGGTGTTTTGGTGCACTTCCCCATCTTGCAACCACCTTTTTCAATTTCCATTTGTAGAAACCATGTAAGAGGTTGGGAAGACCAACCTATGGGAGCTCACATCCTTTCCAAAGAAGTTGGAAAGTGTGAGGAGAGACTACATAAGGGAGAATTTCAAACTTGGGACTTTGATCACCCACTCTCCAATCTTAGAGACAAGTTTTTGGCATTGGATTTGGATTTTTAAAATAGAATTTTGGCTAAGTAAGAGGATTGTAAGGGAATTGGGCAACTCTTCTACAACATACATTTCATAGCAGGAGTAAAGGTTGGTGTCAATCCTCTCAAGTAGTTAGTTACATACATATTGAGAAATGGTAAAATATGAAATTTTTATGAAAGAATATGTTTCTGCGTTCTTGTAACTATGTTTTTGGAATTGTTTTAGTTGTTTTCTTTTTTATTTTTCTTGTTGTTTGTACATGGGAATCAAGACTAAACTCACCCTTGGGAGGGAAGAGTAGTCTTGGGGTGGAAGATTTTATGACAGTCTAAGGGTGTAGAGTTTCTCTTCTTGGAAGAGAGGGATAAATAAGGTTTAAGAGCCTTGCTGCTATTTGTCCTTATATATAACATATGGGGGTCATAAGGGGAGTTTGGCTTGAAGCCTTGGGGGTCATAAGGATTATTTTGGTCATGTGAGAGACCAAGTAGATGGATATATTTTTAGCCTTGTCAAGACATGTGGTTAACAATGGTTTAAATGTAGTTCTCCCTTTAGATACTTGGTCCACCTTCACCCCATTGTTTTGAGCACTTGGTGACTATGTGCAAGCCTTGGGTTGGCAGTTCATTGTTGAAATGATTTCTTGTAAATTTGATTTCTTGTATTTGTGTTTGAGTATGTGTATAACATGTTTGGTCCTTGGTTCTCCTAGCTCAGGGGTGGCCTCAAGTAGGCCTAGGCTGGGAGGTGAGCCTCCATGGTCACATCCAAAGTTTTATTTGCAAAGGATGGGGAAAAGCTACCTTCTTAAAGTGGTTGTTGAAGTGATTTCAAGTGTACCTAAATGTTCATCTTTAGATTTAAGTTCCTCCTATTATATTTATTTGAATTTTTGGAAATGTTGTAAAAAGATAGAACATTGTATTTTTCCTTGTATTCAATGTATTCCAAAGAAGAAGAATGTAACGCTTCATTTGGTTGTGTAGACATATAAAAGTGATCATATTCCTAAATCAATATTCAAAGTTCATTTCTCATTCCTCTATTTTAGTTAAATCTAATTTAATTAAATCACCCACATTCTTCTATTTAATTAAGTAAATTATTCAATTTATTTAGTTAAATTCACTTAAGCCCTTTATGTCATTTAATTGAATAAATCATTTTATTTAATTAAATCCATTCTCCTTACTTTTGATTAAATTTATATTTAATTAATAGTTTACCCCAAATTGAATGAATCCAATTTATTTAATTTTCCAACTTGCAACCAAATTAAAATTTAGCAATTTATTTTAATTAATCCTATTGTCCCTCATCCACTTGCATTTTCCTACATCTCCCACTTGCCTCTCTAAACCTCATTCTAGATTCTTCTAATTACTTCTAAATTAGCATAACCCATCTCTTAAATATTGTCACATCCGTAAGCAAAGGGAAGTCACTTCTCCAACCCTCAAAGTCTTTGAAAACCATTAAAGGCTTTATGTCTTCAACAAGCTAACCTTTAAAGTCTTCCAAACCATTAATGGTTAACTCAACCCTCTAGCATGATTAGAGACTTTTTCTCTTAACTCAACCTACATCTAACCCAAGGGTTTCATCAAGCATTCATTGATTTGACCATGGTTATCCCTTTAACCTTTTCACAAGAGTTTACCCTTTGGGTAAAAGCTTTATCCATTGAATAACCCTAACCTAACCTTAACCCTTACCTCCTAAGGTAACCATGAGGTCTTCTCAAGCAATTAATGCTTCTTTCATCTCCTCTCAACCAATCTTATGTTGACAATTGTCACCATTTCATTGGTGAAAATTGTAAACATGGATTGATAACTTTCAAACTTGACCCTTGATTAACTCTTTCAATCCTGACCATCCATTGCCCTATTTTCACTATAAATAGAGCTCTCATTCCTCCATTTTAAGGATCCATGCAAGCTTTTAGTATCTCATTTATGCTCAAATTATCAATACATCTAGCTTCTCTTTGTAATAGGAACTAATCTAATAAGCATTTTAGAGTATTTCCTTTATCATTAGCTTAGATCATCAATTAGTATGTCATGTTAGGATAGTGTTGTTGCTAACCTTGTCATCTTATAATCTAGTTTATTGCATTTATAGAATCATGCATAAATAGGATGCATTTCATAATTAAATCAATCTAAAGCATCCCTCGTTCTTGCATTTGTCATCCCTAAGACACTTTGCTCAGTGATCTGAGAGCAAAGGCATTAGCTTGAGGGACCTTGTGAGATAGAGAACCATGGAACCAACCTTGGGAAGTTGAGTCATTCTTCATGACTCCATAACTTGCACCAAGAAATCCCGTGGATATGTGAACAAGCCTCTTTGAGACCACATTTTCACATTTTAAGTTTCATTGACACACTTTCCCCGCACACATTTTTGGCACCCACCGTGGGGCCCTACCCCATTAATCAAATCGGTTTTTAAAAATAATCACTTTTGCAGGTACGCAAGAAACAGGATTCAGTGCGTAGGGAACATCCCTTAGCGCATCTGGTTGATCTTTTAGCGCATCCGGCTCACTGTTTAGCACGTGAGACTCATTCCCCAGTGCGTGCAGACCATACCTTAGCGCATCATCCCCACTAACATTTTCCTGTAGGTCTCAGCACGGGAGAATAACAGAGTAGCGCATTCCAAAAATAGTTTAGCGCATCAGGTATGTCCGATAGCGCATCCTGATTATCTTGTAGCGCATACAGTCTATTCTGTAGCTCATCACAGACAGAGGAAAAATTAAAAAACTATAACCAAATTTGAAACTAGACTTGTTGAAGTCCACCAAATCCACAGATTGTTCTAACGATTTTACTTGGTATCTTGCAAGGTTTTTGACAGTTTCTTGTAGATAGGAGCTTGGTTTTATTTTTAGGAGCATAAATAGTTTAAATTGTTACTAACTTATTTGAGTTAGTTAGAATTTAAAATTATTTTTACTTCTTGTTAAAAAAAAAATTGAACTCACTTTATTTTAGCTTTAAAAAGAACCACAAAACAATACAATTTTTCCTTGTTTTCTAGGAGAGAAATTTTCAATTGGATCTTAAAAAGAACAAATCAAATTTTCAAGTTTTGCAAACAAATGGCTTAAAAATAACTTCACCATTCTTTGGTGCATAAAAGGATCCATTTTAAGTTTTTGCAAGGTAAAGAAATCACACAAAGTCCAAAAGTCATTTACAACTAAAGAGGAAAGATCTTCCCCTTTCAAATCAATTTCTTTTGTTGACGAAACATCACATTTATTTTGTTGACCAAATTCCTTTTCAATAGATTAGAAAATCATTGCCTTGAAAGGTTAAAAAGAACACCATGTTTTCATGGAGCAACATCTCCATGTAGATTTAGCAAATCATTGCTTTGAAAGGCTAAAAGGAACTTGTGTGCTTTGTCTCGAAAGTGGAAGGTATATGCTCTCCCCTTAACTGGGTGATCAAAAAGTCAAACCACTCTTAAAGATTTCTTTACTTCAAGCAATAAATCCTTTAGCAAGTTTGCTTTCCCGAGGGGTTGAAAAACTCTTAAAGCCATTTTTGGCCGATGTGAAGGGAACGACCTAAGTGGGAAACGGCTTTGAAGCCAAGTGTTCCAACCCACTATAATCAAAAGTGGAAAGTGATGAAAGTCCTTTTCAACGGTTGCATGTAGCGATTAGCCTTCCCCATGTATCCTTGAGATACGTAAAGTCTTTGTTCTAAAGGTTGGGAAGCCTCCTAATTGAGTTTATCACTAACGGTCGAACGAGAAGCCTGATTACGAACCTTAGCATAGAAACTTTGAGCCGAGTCAGTAACCAGATATTTGTAATATCATAGTGCAAGGGTGGGGAAGAATCCGCCCCCAAGATCACTCACCATATACCTCCCAAGATAACTACTCAATTGTGAAGCAATTCACTTTGGGTTAATTTCTGACAAAAGGCAAAAAAACGGGCGCCCCCTAGGGGTGACACGACTGTTTGAGCTGACGGAGTATCGAGACTAGTGGGCTATGATATTACTTATGACCCTTGAATAAAGAGTCTAATTGAATTTCTTGTTGTATCTAAACCTGTTGAAACATTGGGGATTTGAACACATCCTCACAAAACATACACTCATTGTGTAGATTAAGCAAAATAATTATCTCTTTGGTGTTGTGTCTTCATTTGTTACTTCAAAAAATCATCTATCATCACTAAAAACTCAAAACAAATTCCAAAACTTGCAGAAAAACAACCAAGTCAAAGAATCAGGGTAGTTTAGCGCGTAATAGCAACCTCTTAGCGCATGGAAACCATCCTTTAGCGCATTAAGTGTAAACGTTAGCACTTCATCAAAATCCAAAACTAGCAGTTTCAAGTAGCGCATTTTGAACATAGTTTAGCGCGTGGAGACTAAACCTTAGCGTGTAGAGTTTAACGGTTAGCGTGTTGGCGGCCCATATTAGTGCATGACATTTTGAACTGAGACAAAATAGAATTACCAGTTAGCACGTCACAGGGGGCAGCTTAGCACGTGGAGTCTTTTCTCTAGCGCGTTGAGAACTTTCAATAGCGCATTGCGTCTCTGCTTTAGCGCATAGCCAAAACTAGAAAAACAAGGGGTAAAACAGAGGTCATTTTTTGAAATTTGGAAAAAAAAATTAGGAGCTTTCCTTCCTCAACCTGAACTTCATCAAACAGGAAACCAAAACAGAATATCAAAAACTATTCCCAAAAATAAGTTCTCCGTCAAACAAAGTTGTCTTAAATCTGAAAACTAGTCGTAGGATAAACACATCTCTCCTATCAACATTAGGAAACCTCATCACAGGTATCAAACAGGTCCTTCAAACAAACAGATTTCTATCCCAAAACACACTTGCTTTAAAAACTCCAAGTTGTCAAATCGAGTTTCCATATCGGGAAAGTTCGTATTCTATATCATTTGACACACTTTGTCGTGAGGGGGAATCTAAACCTTCACTTTGATAAAGTAAAACTTGAGTTTCCAAAACAAGCTAAACTAAATCCAGAACAAATCAAAGGAAACCATTGATCGCTTGTGCATGACTAATCCTCATGTTCTGAGAAGAAAGAGTATTTATCATAACACTAAATTGAAGAAACAACAACCCAGTTCTTTGAAACTTGCTAAACGGAATAGGTTTTTATACATCAATCATCAACTCTTCAAATCTCATCGAACATTCCTTCATCATATACGATTATATCTTCAAGACAAAACAAACGAATTTGACAAGGAACCATTGAGGAGTAGAGCATTCTGCCAAAGTCCGCATTCAGTCAACGCATAAATCAAGGAGGGAAGATCAATCCAGCTTTCTTTCCCAAAGAGTGCATCACTTACAACATACCCCAATTTGAACCACCAACCCCTGAACAAAACATTGAAGAAGAGTTCATTCCTTTTGTCACAGAAAGCTTCTACTAGATGCCTGTTGTTACTCACTCTCAACGAGACAAACAAAGTGAAATGCAACCGGAATCTAGCATGAATCAAAGATTATCAAATCCTTTCGAGGGTCCAAATCTAGAGGACATTGAAATTTTTGAGAAACTCCTTCAAGAATGTCAAGAAAGCGCTTCGTTTCAAAAGCTTGTGGAAAGACTCATGGGAAACGACAAGGAAAAATACCTACTCATGCTCACAAGAAAGGGAGTTAAACTTCCTGAAGACTTTGACTCTAACATTTTTAGAACAAGGTCTTGACATTATGATTATCAAGAACAACAAAGAGAGGAAGAAGCATGTGACCCAGAGCAAAACACACCAGAACAAAATCTGCCAGAACAAAATATACCTGAGCAAAACATCCTCGAACCAAACATACCATTCCACACACCATTTCAACTGAGAACTAATACAAGCGAAGAACCCTTCCCTCGGCAAAATAATGCACCTTTGATTGCTCTAACTCAACAAATGCAAATGTTACAGAGACAAATGCAAGACATGCAACAAGGGACAACAGTATGGTACTTCTTAACTGAAATTTGTCCTTATCCGTTCGACAGACGATTGAACATGGTGCCTTTTCCCCCAAACTCAGAAATTCCAAAATTTGATAAATATGATGGGAAGAGCGATCCTTGTGATCATGTTCAAGAATTTTGTACCTTGAGTCTTGAATTCGCCCATGATGACACTTGTTTGATGAGGTTATTCCCAAGAAGCTTGGGAGGACAAACAATGGAATGGTTATCCAAAATCACACCACCCGTCAAATCATTCTATGAACTAGTCAACAAATTCATAACTCAATATTCCTATAACATTCAGCATGCCATCACCATGTTAGATGTCTGTAACACCAAACAGAAAAACAATGAAACATTCATGGTATTCCTTCAACGTTGGCAGCATATGGTTTCAAGATATCCTCGAGATGTGCCTAAAAAGGAAAAGATGGAGATTTTCATCGACAACTTGAATAGTGAGATGTGTTACATACTCAAGCTTCAATGCATACCATCTTTCGCCAAATTGATTGAGAATGGCATCCAAGGAGAAGAAGCATGTATCAAGAAAGGAACATTAAAAATTTTCAAAGAAGGAACAAGTTCATCCAATTACAACAACCAAAACAACAACAACTTAGACAAATCCAGGTTCTGGACCAGAAACAAAAACACTAGAAATGAAGGAGGGAATGAATCAAATGATCCAAAATCCAAGCAACTTGTACTTGTGTTATCAGGTAATCCTCAAGCTACAAAGAATCCCAAAGGTGCTAACCAAGGCACTAACACTTATGCACTAAATACCAATCAAGATTAACTCAACACAAACAACACCAACAATACCCAAAACAATAACACTAATCGAGGACCTAATCCGAACTCACGAGGTAACGCAAACAACTATCCAAAATGCATTTACACACCACTAGGGCAATCATTGGAGTCAGCATTCAGAGAACTCCTGGCAAACAAAATCATCTCCTTACCAGCGATCAACAACTTTGAACCATAAATCAAACCACCTTGGTGGAATGACTCACACTTTTGTGATTTTCATCGCAACAAAGGTCATCAAACAAATGATTGCATGAGGCTAAAAAACATTGTTCAAGACATGATTGATAGAGGCAATTTAACAGTCGATGGTCTCAAGACAAATGGTGACCATGGAGCCTTTAAGAATCCTCTTCCAAACTACAACAAGGACAGAGCTTCAACCTCGAATGATACATGTGGAGCTCGTATAAATCACATATACAATAGCACCATCAATCACATATCAGCTGAGGACAATCAAGTCAATGTTATCACAATCAAGGACAAGCATGAACATGAATCTGTCAACGTAACAACTAGAGCTCAAAAATATGTCTTGAAGGGACATATGTCAACAACAAACACCGTATCCAAAATTCAATATGATCTAGTCAATCAACTGCACAAAACTCCTACTCAAATATCTATACTAGAGTTACTAAAACTTTCGCCAAAACACAAAGACATATTGGAGCAAGAATTATTGGAAACAAATGTACCTCAAGATCTGGATGCTGACAAATTCCAAGCCATGATGGCTCATATGACAGGGCCTCATAACCTTACTTTTTCTTAGCATGGTAATATCTCAATGAGCCATCCACACAATACTCCTCTCCACATTGAAGTCTTGGTCTACAAGCATCGAGTCAAAAGAGTATTAATAGATGGAGGAGTTGGACTCAATATCTGTACCTTGAAACTCATCTATGCATTGGGCTTCTCCAAGCAATCTATTGATCCATGCAAAAAGATCACTATCAAAGCATATGATGACGAAGAGAGATCATCCAAAGGAACAGTAATGTTGCCAATTCAAGTAGGACCAATACAAAGGGACACTATGTGCCAAGTCTTAGACATAGACCTCACATACAATATCTTATTGGGTCGGCCTTGGATACATGAAATGCAAGTAGTACCTTCTACTTATCATCAGTGTGTTAAGTTCCCCTACAATGGGCAGGAGATTTCTATATTAGCCGATCATAATCCATTTCAACATTGTAATGCTATGGGGACAACCCAAGATAGCTTGGTTCCACATAATAGAGAAAAACAAAGTTACTCAGCACCAGATCTTCAGCAAGAAAAATCTACATCACTATCTATAGATTTCAAGCAGAAAATGAAAATCAAAGAGCAAGGCATGGGAGAATATTCTTTGGAACCTTTGTGTTTGGCCAACTTACCAATATCACCTAAATCTCATGGATTACCTACAGCATCAACACATCAAGCAATCCAACCCATCACCAAGTTTGATGGCACATTTATCCAACTAGGCACTCTAGCACATGAATCAGAGGAAAAAGACATCCTTAGTTGGTTATACAAGGATGAAGAAGAAGATGACAAAGTAGCTACTATGGAAGTAGTTTCACCAACACACCTGTATGGAAAAGGTTACCTAATCATGAAACTCATGGGATACAATGGAAAAGGACCTATCAGAAAGCGTCAAGAAGGCGTGACAAAACCAATAGATACTCATTCACAGTTCAGTAAAGATAAAATAGGATTGGGCTATGAACACATTCTACCACCAAGGAAGACACCACGCAAATATCAAAAACCTCAATGGAAAGCAAAGAAGAAGTACAAGGAAGACTCCTGGCAGGAGGCACTATTTGAGTCAGCAGAGACAATACACAAAGAATGTGAATATCAAGAACAAAAGCAATATCAAAGGCAGCCTATCAAACAGGAGAAGAAAGCATCTACTGCAGAAGCACATCGTATTCAAGAACCACTATCCAACAAAGAAGAATCCTCTCCTAGTAACATCATTCCTCCTTGAGGAGAGACAGTATATGAACAAATGCAAAGAGTGGAAGCAGGATCTGACACAGAATCAGAGAAAACTATCAGACTTGTATCAATCATCAAAGACCTATTCTCACCCTACAACATACTAGTTCACACAGCACTGCCAGAATCTGGGATAATATCTCTGAGACTGATTCCAATGAATATGAATGGGGTAGTTGTTCTAATATTACTAAAGATATCGATGCAAATGACATTCATACACCCATCTCTCAAGAAGAACACGACACAGAATCTAGACCACTTGAATTTGGTCCACAAAATATCTATGATGCCAAGGAAAATGAGCAGCGACATTACAAGCAAGTCTAGAGGGAAAATGATACCATCAAAGACCTTGACGAAATCCTTAACTTCTTTAACACCTAGGCCAATCACGAGGATACCTCCGTCCTAACACTTACAGCAACAGAACTTGATCCACCTAACGACTCCTTACCACTTGTCTTTCCTAACCTCATAGACTGGGACGAACTTGAAACTCATGATATACCACTTTTCCCAAATGACAAATCAATTATCCATTACTTGTGTACCGTTAACCCGAAAATAGACTCTACTAGTGAACAAAGTAACGACATCTGCAATCAAGGGAGTGCCAAGTCTCTCAGTCGCAAAAATGAACAAAATAAAGGATCTTTTGCTGAAAACCAGTTAAAGGCAGCAATAGATCACATAAAAGTAAAAATAAAGGACATATCTGAGGGTGAAAACCTTTTTAAGGCACCTAACGATGGGAGACTTGACACTCTTCCTGAGCATTATCATGAGCAATCACCCATATTGATTGAGCCCACTCAATCAATCAACATTGGTACTACAGAAGCAGCCAAGAATATACACCTAGCAGAAACTTTGACAGAGGAAGAAAGATCAGAGTTTATCAAATTTTTTAAAGCAAAGCAAATCAACTTTGCTTGGTCATATGCAAATATACCTAGGATTGATCCATAATTAATCATGCATCATTTGTCTATTGCTCCAAGAGCTAAGCCAGTCAAGCAAAAACTATGAAAGATGAATCCACATGTGGCACTCATGGTCAAAGTTGAACTGAAGAAACTATTAGATCTCGGATTCATTCGACCTATCGACTATGCTGAATAGATTTCCAACATCGTACCAGTATCAAAACCAGATGGCAGTATCAGAATATGCACTGATTTTAGAGATGTCAACAAAGCCTGTCCAAAGGATGACTTTCCTTTGCCCAGTATTGACATAATTGTAGACCTCACAACAGGCCATGCAATGCTATCACTAATGGACAGTTTTTCAGGCTATAATCAAATCAAGATAGCCCCAGAAGATCAAGATAGAACGTTTACCTGTCCTTAGGGAACAAACTGTTGGAATTTCATGCCTTTTGGCTTAAAGAATGCAGGAGCAACTTATCAACGAGCAATGACAACAATCTTTCATGACATGATGCATACCTTCATGGAGGACTATGTGGATGATTTATTAGCTAAATCCTTCACCAGAGTAGAACATCTAAGCATCTTAGAAAAGATTTTTGACAGATTGGAGAAATTCCAAGTCAGGCTCAATCCTAAGAAGTGTGTCTTCGGGGTTACATCAGGTAAGTTACTAGGCTACATAGTTTCAACTAAGGCTATTGAAGTAGATCCAGCAAAGGTACAAGCCATTATGGAGATGCCACCACCAAAGAACATCAGCCAGCTTAGATCTCTACAATGACGACTCCAGTCAATCAGGCGATTCATCGCTCAACTAGCAGATAAAAGTCTACCATTCAATCATTTTCTACATAAAAATGTACCATTTAGATGGGAAGCCAAATGCGCAGAATCATTCTATCAAATCAAGCAATATCTAATGAACCCACCAGTTATGGTACCACCAATCGCAGGGAAGCCACTCATTCTCTACATTTCAACAACAGAAATATCACTGGGGGCATTGTTAGCACAATAGGATCAACAAGGCCAGGAACGATCTATCTATTACGTCAGCAGGACATTAAATGGATCTGAACTCAACTATACATTCATTGAGGAAGCTTGTCTAATAGTGGTATTTGCCTCTCAAAAATTCTGGCACTACATGCTAGCTCACACAATTAAGCTAGTTGCAAAAATTGATCCTCTCAAATATTTACTCAGCAAGGCAGCTCTTACAAGCAGATTGGCTAAATGGGTCATGATTCTCAGTGAATTTGATATGCACTACACAGAGCAATGAGCTATCAAAGGACAAGCAATTGCAGATCAACTGGCAGAAGCACCACTGCCTGGAAAACAAACTATGGAGATCGAATTTCCAGATAGAGATGTTCTTGCTATCTCCACCAGACAATGGACCTTATACTTTGATGGATCCTACACACAACATGGCTCAGGTGCTGGAATTTTGTTCATCGCTCCTGAAGGACACACCATACCAAAATCATATAGGCTTATGTTTCCATGCACAAATAACATTGCTGAATATGAGGCACTAGTCATAGGCATCAAAATGGTCGTAGAATGGAGAATCACAGAATTAAAAGTCTACGGAGATTCACAACTAGTTATAAATCAAAACAACAATGACTATCAGACAAAGGACGACAAGCTACTACCATACAAGCGAATGGTGTATGATTTTAAACAATATTTTGTACACATCACCTTCGAGCAAATACCAAGGTTGGACAATAGAGTAGCCGATGCAATGGCTACTATCGCTTCACTACTAAAAGTTCCAGAGCAACAGAATCGTTACGAGTTTCTGGTAGAGCAATTGTTCTCCCCAGCCTATGACCATTCTGAATCTCATGTTATCTATGCCTTGACCGGTTCGGCCTCTCCATTATATGGACCGATATACGACTATCTTAAGAGAAATATTCTACCCGTGGACCTATCCCGAAACCAAAAACGTAACTTTATCCGACAAGCCGCCCGTTATACTCTCACTGTTGATGCTTTGTACCATCGAGTTCTAGATGGTACTCTTCTTTGTTGGCTTGATCATAATGAATTCGATTCCGCTTTACAAGAGCTTCACAAAGGTATCTGTGGCACACATTCAAGTGGTCCTACTCTTGCTAAAAAACTTCTAAGAATGGGATATTACTGGCCAACGATGGAAAAAGACTCTTATCACTTTGCAAAGAAGTGTCCTAAATGCCAAATCCATGGCAATCTTATACATGCACTAGCACAGGAATTGCAGCCATTCACAACATCCTGGCCCTTTTGCCAGTGGGGACTGGACTTAGTAGGCAAAATTCATCCGTCATCTTCAAATGGACACAAGTTCATTATAACTGCAACAGAATACTTTACTAAGTGGATTGAAGCGGTCCCCATGACCACAGTGACTGGGAAACAAATTGCCTCTTTTATCCTTAATTATCTGATCTGCAGATATGGTATTCCAAGTTCCATCATCACAGATAATGGACGACCTTTCAAAAACCAAGATTTATGAGAACTATGTGAAAAATTCAAAATCCAACATCGTTTTTCTACACCTTACTACCCATAGGGGAATGGTCAGGCAGAAGCATCCAACAAGACAATATTGAAAATCCTAAAGAAAACAGTGAATGATGCAGGCAAAGATTGGCATGTACAACTCAATCCAGCACTTTGGGCATACAGAACTAGCATCCGCACACCTATGGGAGCTACACCATATTCATTGGTATATGGATCAGAAGCAATTTTACCCCTAGAGGTAGAAATTCCATCTCTTAGAGTCTCTTTGAAAGGCCTAATTCCAGATGAAGAATATCGAGTTAATCAACTGCAGGAGCTCGAACTTCTAGATGAAAGACGCCAATGTGCCTACACTCATCTCAAAGCATATCAACAACGCATGTGCAGAAGCTACAACCACAAGGTCATTCCTAGAATTTTTAAAATTGGTGACCTGGTACTCAAGGAAAATCCTAGAAATCAGCAAGATCGGGAAAAGAAAGGGAAATTTGAACCTAACTAGTTAGGTCCCTATGTCATCATATTAGCTTATGGATCAGGCGCTTATTAGCTAACAACTTCAGAAGGAGATGTACTCGATGAACCAACTAACAACATCCATATGAAGAAATACTACACCTGAGCAGTTTAATGCACTAAAAAGTCAAAAAAAATCAAAAAAATCAAAAATCAAAAATCAAAAATCAAAATAAAATAAAAATAAAAAATAAAAAAATAAAATAAAAATGTCAAAAATCAAGAAAAAACAAATAAAGAGGTACAATAAAAGAAACTGGTGAAAACCTGGCAACAGGCGCTATTGTGAGAGGACATCTTCTTTATCTATCTTTTACTACCATACCATTATACCCACAGTTAAACACTATCGGCCATCGTCCAACATTTTTATCACAATATCCATCCAGGACATACTTAGCGTAGTCACTATCCTGGTTTATCCACATATTCTTTCGACCCATCTCACCATGGCTTGGCAATCACTGTACATATCCACATTAAGAGGCACACTCGGCTAGGGGCGATATTAATCAGAACTTGCAGCACGTTCGAAATGTCAAAACTGGTAACAAACTCAGAACATCATATCCAACAAACAAAACTCAAACAATCAAAAAACCACACATTGATCACTTAACGGGATTCACAAAATATGATGGATGATTTTCTGAAGTATCAAATGTTGCATCTTGCATAAAGTTTTGACTATTTTTGCACTTGAACTTTTTGAATTATTGGATCCTCTACATTTTCTCAACAATGCTTCAAGCTAGAGAAAGTCGTGGGGACTCCAATATTTTTTAGTTTTCTGTCTGTGAGGCGATCATTTGTACTATGTCGATAGTTGTCTTGAGACGTGATTCACAACATATCACTGAAGACATGATCCCACTTCACGCATACAAATGGTTTAATCTTGTCTGTTTATACACAATCCGCACTCAGGTCGTCCTGGTTCAATTATACCTTGATGCTTGTGCTATCTTGCAAAATCAAAAATCATGTAAATTTTTCTCAGGTAATTATGGTTCAATTATACCATTATGCTTGTATAAATTTTTAACATATCCCCAAAAAAATCAATGCTCAATGATGACACTTACAAAGAAAGCAAACAACATGTGGCTATACAGGGATGACCAATGCAGAATAAGGATGATCATTTTACAATTAGTTGCATATCATATCATACATCTCATTTTCAAGATACATCTCACCACATCATGTATTAAACACATCATATTCATCGCATATCAAAATCACATACATCTAAGCATTGCATCATCATCATGAAAAAATCAAATAGAAAGCATAATCCATAACACATCACATGAGGATCAAAGAAAATGGTGTCATATATATCTCAAAAATGATCAAAGTACAAAATATGTCATGTTTGTGCCAAATACAACAACAATGATCAAAATACAATAGAGACAACGTCTCTCAAGTATGACTATCTCCTGAAGGAGACGGTCTCATTGCAGATGTCCCAACACGTGGATCTCTAGGTGGATCATGTCTAGGAGGCCATGTCACACCTCTGCTCTCTGTACTCTACCCAGTCTCTCGAGATCGATTGGATCTCGACGCTATGAAACTCGACACTCGGCGTTCCCTAGGCACCGCATCCTCATAATGTATCCGGTAGTACTCTGCCTCCTTGGCTCTCAAAGCCATCTCTCTCAAGGTGTCTCTCATCGGACCACCTGTTGTCGCTCTTTCCAAACTCACTGCGAGCTCCTCTGCTCGACCCCGACACTCCATCTTGGTATCCCGCTCTGTGGTCAGCTGAATAATCTGACGCTGATGCGCCAACAACTGTGTCTGCAACTGCTGCACTGACAACTGCAGCGATCTAATCTGGGCATCCTCCAAATGCGTCGGAATCTGCATCTGCAAGGGTACCTATGAAGGGGTACCCCCTATCCCTCTACCTGTCCTCGATGCTGGTGGAGGTAAAACATCTAACCTCCTCCTCTGGGTCGGTCGTCTGAAATCATCATGACCTCCCACCGCCACTATCACCTCTCCAACCCTCTCCTCGCCCCCAGCTCCAATAGCCAAACCGCCTCTCCCTCTATCCACCACAACCCAGCGCACTACTCTCTCAACTCGTCTCCCTCTGTCACCACCATCTCCACCCCTATCTCCTCTCCTCCCCCAATCCAATCTACCCCTATCCCCTTGCGGACCTCGGCCACCTCCTCCACCACCTCCTCCATCGCCTCCTCCACCAGCACCTCCTCCCTCATCCACCTCCTCACCAGCCTCTCCCCGTCTCCCTAGCCTCTCGAGCTGATCATCCTCATCATCATCAAAAGTGGGAATCATCTTCATTGGATCTGATATCCTGGCCACTGCACGTGTTACAAAGAGTGTTGCAAACTCATCAGTCATCCCTGCATCCACTATCTCAGGGGCATAGTCCCATATTTGGCTAGCTAAGTGAAAGAACTCCTCAACTATCGTCGCGCTATCAATAGTGGGTCCCCACTCTAGAACATCATGTCTACATCAAGCATAAAAACATGCTCCTTGTGGAATCCCCTATTGTCAACCATACTGTCATAGCACTCGGCTATGCAGAAACCTCTCAATAACAAAAGGCGTCCACCCTATCAGATATCTGGTCATGTACACATAGGGCATCTCCATCCCATCCTCTATCCATACCTCGCAACCTGTATATGGTTGTCAGACGATCGTATCAATATCATCCAAAACTCTCCTCCAGTGCTCTAGTTTGCCCAGCTTACACTGGACAACTATCCCTTGGTATCCATATGCATACGCACACCCAACATGCCTATCTCTGTCCGCCAATGGCCTGGCTACAAGAATATGCTCCCATGCCCATACCTGTAGCAGTGTCACTCCAGCTGATAAACTGTCATAACCCAAGTATACCACCTGATGCAAATCCCTGTATAAGTGGGCCAACATAGATGACCCCCATGCAAATCGGCGACCCTGTGTCACCATGTCCTCCAGAACCAACCCCCATCCTACAGCCAATCCCTTCAACCTACGGTCGGGACATAAGAAGCCACCTATGAAACCTACCAGTACGGATGGTAGAGGAGCGTAATCCAAATCTAAGAACTCTTGCCAGGGGATCTCGTACCCACAAACTGTATCATCCTGAAGAATGTGGCGAAGTGCCTCGGTCCCACCCTCCTCAGTATGCTCATAGGGTAGCAATGCGCCTACCACAAGAATCTGTAGAATCCGGTAACAATCCTCAGGCGTCACTGTGATCTCACCTGTCGCCAAATGAAAGGTTTTCGTATCACTATGCCACCTCTTAGCCAATGCTGTCAATAAACCCCAGTTCACGATAAACTGAGGCATCTCTAATAAAGAGGATAGACCACACCTCTCAATGATATCCCTATCAGTCCGTGTCAATCGTGGTATCAATGACCACAGTCTCAGAAATTGCTCTCGCGACTGAACCACTCCAAGGTGCTCCTGTCACAGAGAAACACAAGTCCAATATCAGTTTCCTCATCAAAACAATTCATATCAATTTGAAACTTTGAAAATCTAATCAAGTTCCACATCATATCAAATCATATCAACTTGTAAAACAACTCAAGTTTCATAATCATATCAACTTGTAAAACAACTCAAGTTTCATAATCAAATTAACTTGTAAAACAACTCAAGTTTCACATTCATATCAACTTGTAACACAACTCAAGTTCCACAGCCATATCAGCTTGTAAAACAACTCAAGCTCCACATATATATCAACTTGAAACAATTCATATCCAATCAAGTTCATATCAAAACCACATCATATCAAATCCACATCAAATCAAAAATCAACTTGAAACATTGCAAATCAAAGTAAGTTATAATGGAACTCATATTGAACAATTTAACAAAACAATGACAACAGACATGCAGACTGGCAATTTACACCCATCCCAACAGAACTCGCATCAACCTACCAATTTTCTTCATCCAAAAATCACACTACCAAAATTTTTCCCTATGCGCTAAACAATCTTGTCTACGCACTAAACTTCTTACTATGCGCTACTCTGTCCTTGCAAAGCGCTACCCAATCCACCCTATGCGCTAGCCAGCACCTATGTGCTATTTCTTTTCTTCAAGGTGCCACCTAACCTACCCTACGCGCTACAATACCCTATGAGCTAGGTCATACCTATGCGCTACCTAGACCTACCCATGCGACCCCCTAGGCACCCTATGCACTAGGTATTACCTACGCGCTACCCATTTTTCCCTCTGCGCTACCCTGTGATCCTGGTGCGCTAAACCTAATCCTAAGTGCTACCCTAACCTACCAATGCGCTACCCTAAACTTTTCGAATGCTACCCTATTTTATTGAACCCTACGCGCTATGAAACCTATCGTATGCGCTATGCTTTGACCCTGACGCGCTAAACCGCCAAAAATGCATGACAAATTTGAAAACATGACCAAAAATGACAAAATGAAAAATCCAAAAGGGGTCAAAAAGGTTGACTTGCCTGTGGTCCATATGCAACGGGCCTTCAATACCTCTGCACGCGCCCGAATCGATGAGAAGCATAAGGAACCGACAAGTTGACTTTTCTCCAAGTGTCACTTTCTCTAAAGTCAACAAGCACAAATGAGACAAAAAGAAATCACTTTTTCCCTTTTATAGGGTAAATCGAAATCAGGGTTATGTAGAGGAACGCGTAAATTGCTCGTGGTGTCTCATTCAACCCTACCAAACATCACTATCGAGAGATGAATCACTTAACCGCATTCAACATAGCCAAAAAATTTACAATGCAATCCAATTTATCAAACATCATTCATCAAATCTGGGGCATCGTTTATCAAATCTGGGGCATGGCATGAAAATCTCAAAAACAACATCATATTGATCATAACCAAATCATGACGGCACATCATTTTCTTTGAATCAACATGTGCACACACGTCACTTCAAAGAGGGGCAAAATGTAGACATATCAAAGTGATCATATTCCTAAATGAATATTCAATGTTCATTTCTCATTCCTCTATTTTAGTTAAATCTAATATCACCCACATTCTTCTATTTAATTAAGTAAATTATTCAATTTATTTAGTTAAATTCATTTAAGCCCTTTATGTCATTTAATTGAATAAATCATTTTATTTAATTAAATCCATTCTCCTTACTTTTGATTAAATTTACATTTAATTAATAGTTTACCCCAAATTGAATAAATCTAATTTATTTAATTTCCCAACTTGCAACCAAATTAAAATTTAGCAATTTATTTTAATTAATCCTATTGTCCCTCATCCACTTGCATTTTCCTACATCTCCCACTTTCCTCTCTAAACCTCATTCTAGATTCTTCTAATTACTTCTAAATTAGCATAACCCATCTCTTAAATATTGTCACATCCGTAAGCAAAGGGAAGTCACTTCTCAAACCCTCAAAGTCTTTGAAAACCATTAAAGGCTTTATGTCTTCAACAAGCTAACCTTTAAAGTCTTCCAAACTATTAATGGTTAACTCAACCCTCTAGCATGATTAGAGACTTTTTCTCTTAACTCAACCTACATCTAACCCAAGGGTCTCATCAAGCATTCATTTCTTTGAACATGGTTATCCCTTTAACCTTTGCACAAGAGTTTACCCTTTGGGTAAAAGCTTTATCCATTGAATAACCCTAACCTAACCTTAACCCTTACCTCCTAAGGTAACCATGAGGTCTTCTCAAGCATTTAATGCTTCTTTCATCTCCTCTCAACTAGTCTTATGTTGACAATTGTCACTATTTCATTGGTAAAAATTGTAAACATGGATTGATAACTTTCAAACTTGACCCTTGATTAACTATTTCAATCCTGACCATCCATTGCCCTATTTTCACTATAAATAGAGCTCTCATTCCTCCATTTTAAGGATCCATTCAAGCTTTTAGTATTTCATTTATGTTCAAATTATCAATACATCTAGCTTCTCTTTGTAATAGGAACTAATCTAATAAGCATTTTAGAGTATTTCCTTTATCATTGGCTTAGATCATCAATTAGTATGTCATGTTAGGATAGTGTTGCTACTAACCCTGTCATCTTATAATCTAATTTATTGCATTTATAGAATCATGCATAAATAGGATGCATTTCATAATTAAATCAATCTAAAGCATCCCTCGTTCTTGCATTTGTCATCCCTAAGCCACTTTGCTCGGTGATCTGAGAGCAAAGGCATTAGCTTGAGGGACCTTATGAGATAGAGAACCATGGAACCAACCTTGGGAAGTTGAGTCATTCTTCATGACTCCATAACTTGCACCAAGAAGTCTCGTGGGTGTGTGAACAAGCCTCTTTGAGACCACATTTTCACATTTTAAGTTTCATTGACACACTTTTCCCGCACACAAGTTGTTTTATTCATTAGATTAAAAAAAAAAGGAACCATTAAAATATTATTCCTATTGTTGTTGTGAAGAGTAATATGGTTGTTAGTTGATTATTTCATTACAAGTTGTAAAAGGTTAAATAAATATGATATTGGAATATTGGTTTTAGTTTTAAAAATAAAAATAAAAAAATGTGAAGTGCTTATATTATACTACATTCATTGTTACTCCATTTTGCTTGCTGCTTTCTAGTTAAGAAAGAAATCGCAAAAAAAGAACTTCATATTGAATCATGTGTTATTCATTAATTTGTAAAGATATATTATCGGTTAAATAAAATAAAAGATCAATGTTGTTAATAAACTAAAATGTTGTAATAAACTAGCTCTGGAAAAATTGCAGTGAGTATATTTCTAAGAATACAATTATTTTGACATATATATATATATATATAATGCATGAAAATAAATAAATACCAATGTTGTTGTTTGAATAAATAAACCTATTCTAAGACAGAGAGTTTCACCTCTGTGTGTGTGTGTGTATTACATCGTATTCCCTGCAACTGTTTTGTTTTTTAAAACTTTTTAAAATATATATATATATAAAACAAGTTATAATGGCTCCACCCCACCCCGTGGGGAGTGGCACACACAGTGTGTCGCGATCGTGACCCACTGTGTGGGCTGCGACCCATCAGTGGTCGTGGACCACCAGTAGTAGGGGCTCGAGCCTCTGCTAAGTCCCCGCTGCCACCCATGTTGCAACCCACTGCCACCTGTGTTACCACCGTCGTTCGCCCAACTTCGTCGTCGTTGTTCAACTTTTCCTCCTCTCTGCCTCATCAAACCCTCAGTCGTCGTGTTTAAGCCGCCTGTGCAATTTTCTCCGCCGCACAAACCCAATCCCTGCAACAAGCACAAAAAGATAATAAACCCTAACTTTGGTTAGGAATAGAAAAATATGTGAGAAAAGATATTTTATCATGGTTATAAAAGAATTAGGGTTGACCCAAATAAAATAGAATAATATGTAGGGCTTTAAAAAATTTAAAATGAAGTTAAAAGGGGGGGGGGAAAGAAACCCCATTTCAAAGTAAGAATTTTATAATAGCTTATTTAGAGTCATTTTTTATATAATAGGGAATTTATTTTTATAAGAGGCTAATTTGTGTTAATGAAATTATAGGAGGGGGGCATTTTTTTTTTTTAGCAGAGATTGTTTATTTATTTGGTGACTTATAGTGAGATGTAAATTTTTAAAAGGATTTATAACTTAATGAGGGTATTTTAGTGGTTTAGGATGTAAATGATTATTTAAATCTTTAAGAGGGATTCAGTTATCAATAATGGAAGATTTATTTTCTAGGCCAAATTATAATGATTTAGTTATTTTAATGACATTTTGGGACTTTACATTCATTTGCCTAATTAATTATTATTAATACAATGAATTTGTATTAATGTTAATTTAATGGATTTTGGAATTATTTAAATATTATAAGGAAATAATATTGACACTTAATATAATTAAAATTGAAGATTGATTGGGCGAATTAATTAATTATATTGGTTGTGTTGACTTTATAGGACTAATTTATTCATCTTTAGTTAATGAGAATTGTTGTAAATATTAAGTAATTAAAATATAATTTATTAGGAATTATATTCAAGATTATTGGATGGCTTTCAACACTTAGATAAAATCTAATTTATTTGATTATTAAATCGCTTAGGAGCTTGGGAAAAGTCCTAAGCCTCCTAGTTAAATAAATTAATTTATCGCTCACATTAGTGACTCATTCTGTAGTACCCCTACCCTATTCAGACCCTTTTTGACCTCATTGACCAAAGTTGGCTTTTCAGTGGCTTATGTGGATGGTTGATTTATTGTGATTGTAATGTGCATTCTGGTATGACACTTTGGATTATGTTTGGTGAATATGATCAAGCATTATAGTTCATTAAAGAATAGATATTGAATATACGTTATTGCTTATTGATGAGTAGTTGCAAACTCTACTTCTGCATCATATTCTATTAATGGGGAAATGTTAAGTTTATTTATGTGTTACTAATGATGGACTAACACATTTACTTTGCATGCGATTTGCTTCATGTATATGTCGTCATGTTGTGTGAAAGTGTATGGGGTACGAGGAGATGATTTTTCATCACTCATTTCGGTGAGACATGGAATGTCACAATTCTCCTTCACCGATGTGTTTACTATGTTTGTGTACATATATGTATGCATGGTTCTATGATGCAAGGAATTGCAGGTACAAGGTATTGTCTCCACCTGGCTCCACAGGTCTGAGCGTACCTAATTTGATGAACTAATGATGAACAATTGGTACCAAATCGGTACTGAGAGGGGGGCGTGAATCAGTACAGACAAAAACACTTCTCTAAACCCGTTTGACTAAAAACACTGTACTTGACTGGCAGGCAATAACACCGATCTAAATCAGATTACTACCGGTAAAAAATGGTGAGAATGTGAAATACATAAACCAGTAACTCTTAGCTTTCCACACAACCTAATACCTCATTTCCACTTTACCCTTATGCATAAATAAGTAATCTACCATCAGAAATATAATAACTGCTAGTTCAACATGATTTACCACTTTGACATAAAACACTAAACCATCGCATGAAAGGCATCACACATGACACACTGATTTTTCACGTGGAAACCCAACTGGGAAAAAACACGATGGGGATGAATACCCACGAGTTGTTCTTTGAACTCTTTTGAAGTCCACTCTGTTAGGAGCCTAGTCCGGTTAAAGACTATTACAATAGGTTCTGCTAGGAACCGATCCTATTAGGGATCACCCAGTTAAGGGATCACTAAATACCCAATTAAAGGCTAAAACCCTGTTAGAGGTTACCTCACAAAAGTATTTTAAGAACTCATTGAATTGAATCACCCTGTTAAAGGGTTTACACAAAAGCCCATTAAAGCTACCTGGTTAAGGGATTTTCCAACTTCTGAAATGGTTAGAAGTCAACAGGTAGTACATTGATCTGATAACAACACTTAATGCCAAGGCAAATCCACTTTAGCTCCTCTTCTTCTGCAATCACACTCTATAGGTATCAACACACTACTCCGGTCTGGCAAGAATCAAGTATCACTCACTGGGATACACACATAACATTTGCCAACAACTTCAAAATGAAAAACATCATCGACCTTATAGGAAACAGATAGGTCGGTAGCATAAGCCCTAAACCCTAAACATTTAGGTTTTACAATTCAATCGGTTCAATCCTGACCGTTAAACATACTGCATTGAATACAACAATCTTGAACAGATCTCAAGACGCTCTCCAACGTTCATTCTTTTCTGCTTCAGGAAGTTGATAACCCATCATGGGCTCTCCACCATTTACAGAGACTTCGCACATTCCCGAGGTAGATAGGATCAATCTCCATGCAAGATCCTCAAGGAAATCCTTCACACGCACAAGGCTAACGTGGCAACACTATTTGATCTTTATTACAATGCTAACTCATCACAAGATGTCATCGGTTGAATCAATGCATCAACTGGAAACCCTGAAGCTGAGACTACCAACCGGTAGTCATGCCAAGTGAAACCCCGATACAAAACTTCCATAAACCGGTTCTCATTCCAACATACCGGTTCACTTTGAACAAACATATCGCTTCACTTTTTCACATATACCGGTTCACATCATTATGTCGGTTCTCTTGCCAGTTTCCTTTCTTCAATATACCAGTTCATACTTCAGCATATTGACATCAATGACAACATACAATATCATCATGTCATCATGCTCTACACATATGCCAACATAATTAACCTAATGAAAGTGGAGGAGGTAGTTCTAAGGCCCTAATGTTAACCCTAGCCTTGCTCATTGTGAGCGTCGTCAGTCTTTTGTCTACCCTATTGGTTCGCCATGTAGGCCACTTTTTTGACGTCTGTATGTGGGTCATGTCCTTATCTTGTTTAAGTTTAGTTTTGTGTGTTATGTGTTTTGTGTGATTGATTATTCTCTTCTTGAATAGTAATGAGTAATTTAATATGTGTCGTGTTGATTAAAGATAATTAAGAATAAATTCATTAGGATCATTTTTGTGGTTAATTAGTTAATCGATTATTTTTATTGTCAAGTTAGGATGAATGTTGAATTATTAGTGAAAATTAAATTATATTTGGCTTGAGTGATTGTTTTTACTATAAATTGATAAATCAATTCTATCAAGCTAACAAATTAGAGTATTTGTTTAATACCATATGGTGGAATAAAATGTGTTATGCATTTTAGAAAAGAAAAATAAACTTTTTGAAAATAAATATCTTCTTTCATTGACTTTTGTGTTGAAAATAAAATAAAAGAATAAGAGGAATTTGTTTATTTATATCATGTTAATGTTTTGATTTAACAAGATTTTTTTCAAATTTTATTAAAAAAATAAATTTTGCCCTAAATGAGATTTTTGGGGAAAATTGCATTATATTATTTTTAAAAAATTGGAAAAGAGGATTCTTCTTCTTTGGCTGGAAAAAATTTCTCCTCTTTACTGGTTGTGGGGGTTTGGTGAAAGCTCAAGTATCTATGGATGGGGAGCTCTTCTCAAAATTCCTCCAGGAAAGCTTTTGCAGGTTGCTTGCTTGCTTTTGTTGCTTTGATCTTCTTGTTAAGATTTCCTATGTATATGTGATTGCTTTGTCTCTTCATGTGTCTGGTTGAAAGAATTTGCTATTAGTAATCTCTTATAGTTGGGTTTAATCTGATACCTTTCTTTTTGGGTAAAAGTAGTTATTGGGGTTTTGGAAAACTTTTAACTTACTATTTGGAAATAAAATGGGACTATGAAATGTCTATATATTCTGGAGTTTGAATCTTGGATTTTAAACTGTTAATCAATGTTTTGAATGTTTTACCATTCAATTAGTTTTCCAAATGTCCCTACCCTGTTTTTGGGCAAAGGACTATTTTTTTCTTGTTGTTGCTGGAAATGTCATGGATCAAATCTTGTTTTAAAAAAATAAATTGATTATTACAAAAATTATATACCTCTGTTTGGAAATACAAAGAAGTGTGTTTTTTATAAAAAAAATTATTACTGTTGAAATTGACAGAGGAAGAACTAAGAAATTTTTTTTTAAAAATAAATAAAGAAAATTTCATATGAAATGGGGAAGGGGGCAGGGGGCCATGGCGCCCAAACCCCACGGTATGGGGAGAGGACACCACATTCGTGTTGCCTCTGCCCACTGTGGTGGGGAGAATGATAGTTTTGATACTTAAAGATAAGTACAGATGTCAAGCTAATAAGATGAGAGGGGGGGGTGAATCATACAAACTTAATCTTCCATAAAAACATCAGATTCAACCTCGGTAACATATACTTCAGTAATATAACCAAAACTGCTAAACATGCAAACTCAAAAGCATATAAACATCATAACACTCATAACACCATATTTAACGTGGAAACCCAAATAGGGAAAAACCACTGTGGAATTTCGGACCCACTAATAAATATACTCTTCTAGAGTATGCTCAGTTAAAAGCAAATCTTGATAAAGATTACAAACACATTGCTAGATGTGACCCGGTTAAGGGATTTCCCTCAGATCTGTTAGGATCTTCACCTTGTTAGAAGTGACCTTGCTAAAGGATTTCAAACACTCAATCAGAATGTCACCTTGCTAGAGGGTTTTACAAATAAGACTATTAAGTCCACTCGGTTAAGAGATTTTCTGTCACTTTCACAAAATAACAGTAATAAAAATCTATCTGCAACTTCACATCTAAAATGCTAAAGTAGATTCTTATTTGCTCAATAAAATATAGACATAGAACTAATCTTGTCCATCTACTGGGCTTCTATACTCTGTTATTCAAACAGGTCTTCAAGCTTTTGTGCTCGGTAATCACTATGTAGCATCCCTGTGCATACATTTGCCCACATACATTGTTTATCAATAGTTCCTTATTTATAAACAATTCGCCAACCGCTTAATCTCCTTGATCACATTTCCCATGATCAATCGTAGCCATCAGATCTTCAAACTTTGTCCAGGTTCAATGTATCCTTTGATCTGAAAACGTTTTACCCCACCTTTGGAACTTGCATACATTTCTTGGAACTTGTGCTAGGGTATTACAGTTCAATCTAAGCTGTAGATCTTCCTGCCGATTTTCCTTTGCCATAGATTCTTTAACAAACTTCACTCGCGACATACCAATCATTTAATCATAGCTAGCTCATCAGCTTCCTTCATTAAATAACCATTTAATATATTTTGTTACAGCTTGGTTACAACTCGGTAAATACTAAACTTCACTCAATAGACATTCTGCCTTCATTAACTGATAGCGATAAACTTCGGGTTTACCGACTAGGTTCCTTAGGGTTTACCAACTAGGTTCTTTGCTCGGTAACATAGTATAGTATTAACCTTTCAATCAATAACATGTGTATGATATTAAAACAATCTAAACATCATGATCTCATCATTGTCTGACTCGGTAATAGTTGCCCATTGAATACCTTATTCATCCCCTTATTCATCAAATTCTTTCTGTGTCTTTTACCAACATCTTTATACTCATCAAATCATACTTCTCAAGATATGGCAACATCATATTGAATTAGAAAATCAATTTCTTGACATCAATGACAAAATAATAATATTAAGACAGTAAATCATCCTTAATCAGTTATATCCATAATCATCAACAACCTTCTCAATATCCTTATTGAAATGCCAACAATCTCCCCTTGTCAGTTATAATGCCAAATGCCAACAGAGAAGGCACCACGACTGTGGTGTTCTCCCACCACAGCCATGGGGAAGGGAAAGCCTCCCTCCACGCCTGTGGTTGGGGGGGAATAAAACCCTCCCCACACCACGTTTTCTGTCAGTCATACAAAAACAGCGCAGTCATGCGGTCAATATTATTTTATATTTATTGTTTTCGATTTATATTTAATGATATATATATATATATATATATATATATATATATATATATATATATATATATATATATATATATATATATATATATATATATATATATATATATATATGTAATTTTTATTCGGAATATGGTGTTAGATGAAATTTGTTTTTTAGAAAGAATTCTCAATTTTGAATTTAATATACATATATATATATATATATATATATATATATATATATATATATATATATATATATATATATATATATATATATATATATATATATATATATATATATATATATATATATATATATATATATATATATATATATATATATATATATATATATATATATATATATGGGTATATATTTCTACTATAGATTTCAAATTTATTATAAGAAGAAAATGTTAAATTTTGATTTGATGTAAACGCAATTTAGTTGTGAAAATGAAATTTATATTGTTAGCCATCAATCACGTTTAGTCGATATGACTTCTATTGAAAAGATTATTTTGATTTATATACCAAAATTAGTTTTTAAATATATTTTAAATATTAAACGCCTAATTAGAAGTTATCTCTAGGTTAAGTTGTTACAAAAAAAAATGAGTCTCATCAAAGTCACTCATGGGAATGCCCAAACATAGTCACCTCGGTAGATGGCATAATCAAACACCACACCATCATCCTCATTAATTGTGCTCAATCAATTAATCTAACCTTTGAACTCAATTTAATATTAAGTGAAGAGGGGAAAATGAGCAATGCATGATTAATGGTTAGTATTCAAACACAACACATAAAACACAAAGAATAACCATTTATACTATGAGATTTTGCCAAGATCTAGAGGTAATGGAAAGCACAAATAAGAGAGACAAAATAGATGATAGAAGTAAACTGTATTCTATCAAGATGAAAATGCGGATCAACTGGATCATCAATTGTTACATACAATGAATATGAGTCTACTTATATAGGCAAGGCTATATGGATATGTGAGCACACAAACATGACATGTGGCTCAATAAGAAACAAGGGTAGGTAGGTGTAGAGGTATAAAAATGACCATATTCCTAAATGCATATTTTATGTTCATTTCTCTGTTTAATTAAATCCAATTTAATTGAATCACTCACATTCCTCTATTTAATTAAGTAAATTACTCAATTTATTTAAATTAAATTCACTAGGCCTCTTTTACCATTTAATGGGATAAATCATTTTATTCAATTAAATCCCCTCTATCCACTTTTAATTAAATTCAAATTTAATTAAATAGTTTATCCTAAATTGAATAAATCTAATTTATTCAATTTTCCCAATTGCAACCAAATTGAATTAAATTAACTTTATTTCAATTAAATCCTATTATTTCTCCATCCACTTGCAAAATCCTACATCTCCCACTTGCCTCCTAAACCCTATTCCTAACCCCCTTCTAGACTCTTCTAATCACTTTTAAATTAGCCTAACCCATCTCCTAAATGTTGTCACATCCTTAAGCAAGGGGAAGTCACTTCTCAAACCCTCAAAGTCTTTGAAAACCATTAAAGGCTTCAACAACTTAACTTTAAAAAGTCTCCCTAACCATTAATGGTTAACTCAACCCTCCAACATGATTAAAGAATTTCTTTAAACTCAACCCACATCTAACCTAGGGGTCTCATCAAGCATTCATTGCTTTGACCATGGTTATCCCTTAATCCTTTGCACAAGAGTTTATCCTTTGGGTAAAAGCTTTATCCAATGGGTAATCCTAACTTAACCTTAACCCTTACCCCTTAAGGTAATCATGAGGTCTTCTCAAGCATTTAATGCTTCTTACATCTCCTCTCAACCAAACCTATGTTGCCAATTGTCACCATTTCATTGGTGAGAATTGTGAACATGGATTGAGCAACTTTCAAACTCAACCCTTGATTAACTCTCTCAATCCTAGCCATCCATTGCCCTATTTTTGCTATAAATAGAGCTCTCATCCCTCCATTTTTCAGAGAGATGCAAGCTCTTGTTATCATACTTATGCTCAATTTTTAACACATCTATTCTCTCTTTGCAATTAAGAATTAATCTAATAATCATTTTAGATTGCTTCTTTTATTAATAGCTTAAACACACAACTAGTATATCATGTTAGGATAGTATCACTACTAATCTTGTCATCTTATAATCTAGTTCATTTCATTTGTAGGATCATGCATAGATAGGTTGCATTTGCATGTTAAAATCTATCAAAGCATCCCTCATTCTTGCATTTGTCATCCCTAAACCACTTTGCTCAATGATCTGAGAGCAGAGAAATTGGTTTGAGGGACCTTGTGAGATAGAGAACCATGGAACCAACCTTGGGAAGTTGAGTCATACTTCATGATTCCATAACTTGCACCAAGAAGTCCTGTGGGTGTGTGTGGACAAGTCTCCTTAGGCTTCATTTTTCACATTTTGAGTTCTATTGACCCGCTTTTCCCACATACATTTCTGGCGCCCATCGTGGGGCCCGACCCCATATATCAAATCGGTTTTTGAATTTAACCTCTTTTGCAGGTACGCAGGAAACAGGAATCGGTGCATGGGAAACATTCCCTAACGCATCTGGTTAACAGTCTAGCGCATCCCGCTTACTGTTTGGCGTGTGGGGTCTATTCTATAGCACATCAAGTCTTTACCTTAGCACATCGTCCTTATTAATATTTCCTGTAGGTCTTGGTGCAGGAAGAAAACAACGCAGGGCATCCGAAAAATAGAATAGCGCATCAGACACATAGAATAGCGTATCCGGGAAGCAGAACAGCGCATCTCGCTTATTCTGTAGCGCTTACAGTCTATTCTTTAGCGCATCACAGACAGAAAAACAAAAAAAACTAATTTGTAACAGAAATTAAAATTTAGACTTGTGGAAGTCCACGAAACTCACCTTTTTGCTAACTAATTGACTGATTTTCTGCAGGTTGCTAACATTTTTTATTGCAAGTTTTGAATCTGTTCTATTTAGGCTAGAATTAAAGTAGTTTAAATTTTTTCTAACTTTTCTAAGTTGGGTAAAATTCAAATTTCTTTCTTTTCTTGTTTAAATAAAATTGAACTAATTGTTGTTTTTGGGCAAATAAAAAGAACAACAAAGAAAATTTTCTTGCTTTTCTAGGAGAAAAATTCTTAATTTGGGCTCTAAAAAGAACAACACAAATTTCCATTTTTGCAAAATCAAAGGGATTAAAAAGAATTTCACCATCCTTTGGTGTATAAAAGGATCCATTTTAGGTTTTAGCAAAAGTAAATAATCACACAAAGTCCAAAGGTCATTGGCAACCAAAGAGGGAAGATCTTCCCCTTTGATCAATTTATTTTGTTGACCAACCAATCGATTTATTTTGTTGACCCTTTCTTTTCAAATAGATCAGAAAATCACTGCCATGAAAGATTAAAAAGAACATGTTTTTGTGGAGCAACATCTCCATATAGACTTTAGCAAATCACTAAATGGAAAGAATAAAAAGAACAACTTGATTGCCTTGTCTCGAAAGTAGAAGGTATATGCTCTCCCCTTAACTGGGTGATCAAAAAGCCAGACTACTCTTATGCTTTCAGTCATTTAAATCATTTACATCCTTTAACAGGCTTGTCTTCCCGAGGGGTTGAAAAACTCTTAAAGCCATTTATGGCTGGTGTGAAGGGAATGACCTAAGTGGGAAATGACTTTGACGCCAAGTGTTCCAACCCACTATAATCAAAAGTGGAAAGTGGCGAAAGTCCTTTTCAATGGCTGCACGTAGGGGTTAGCCTTCCCCCAATATCCTTGAGATACGTAAAGCCTTTGTTCGAAAGGTTGGGAAGCCTCCCGAGGGATTTTATCACTGACGGTAGAAGAGGAAGCTTGATTATGAACCTTAGAAATAGAAACTTTGAGCTAAGTCAATAACCAGACATTTGTAATATCATAGTGCAAGGGTGGGGAAGAATCCGCCCCCAAGTTTACTCACCATATATCTCCCAAGATAAGTACTCAATTGTGAAGCAATTCACTTTGGGTTAATTTCTGACAAAAGGCAAAAAAATGGGTGCCCCCTAGGGGGTGACATGACTATTTGAGCTGACGGAGTATTGAGACTAGTGGGCTATGATATTGCTTATGACCTTTGAATAAAGAGTCTTTTTGAAGTGTATTATTTGTATCCAAACCTGTTAAAACATTGGGGATTTAAACACATCCTCGTAGAACATACACTTATTGTTAGATTAAGCAAAATGGTTATGTATTTGGTGTTGTGTTTACATTTGTTACTTCAGAAAATCATCTATCAGCATTAAAAAACTCAAAACAAAATTCCAAAAAATTGCAAAAATCAACCAAAACAACATATCAGGACAGTCTAGCGCGTGAGAACAACCTCTTAGCGCATGTAGTGCATCCTTTAGCACATTAAACCTTCAATTTAGCACGTCAGGTTTTAAAAGTAGTGCTTTACCAAAATTAAGAAACAGCAGTAAACTGTTAGCGCGTCCGAAAATTAGCCCAACGCGTGAAAGCATCAACTTAGTGCATGGGAGCCAAACACCAATGCGTAGAGTTTATCAATTAGTGCATAGGAGGCCCATACTAGCGCATGATCTTTTGAGAAAAAAAGAAAACAAATTTAAACAGTCTTTACCAATTAGCGCGTGGACCAGGGCAACTTAGCGTGTGGGGTCTTTTCCCTAGCGCATTGAAAACTTTTTGTAGTACATCATGTTTCTGCTTTAGCCCGTGATAAAAACCAAAAAAACAAGGGGCAGAACAGAGATAAATTTAGAAAATTTTGAAAGCATTTTTTAAAACCTCCTTTCATCAGCTTCATTTTTCATCAAAACAAAAAATCAAAACAAAGCATTAAAAACTATTTCTAGAGCAAATTTTGTGTCAAACAAAAGTTGTCCAAAGTCCAGAACTGGTTGCGCAATAAACATATCTATCCTATCAAAATAAGGAAACATCATCACGAGTGACAAATAGGTCCTTTATCATCTCACTGATTTTATTTCAAGCACACTTGTTCAAACCCTCAGGTTGTCAAATCAAGTTTCCATATCGGGAGACTTTATCCATATCATTTGACACACTTTGTCGTGAGGGGGCATCTAAACCTTCACTTTGATAAAGTAAAACTTGAGTCTTCAAAACAAGATCAACTGAATCCAAAACAATTCAAAGGAAACCATTAATCACTTATATATGACTAATCCTCATATTCTGAGAAGAAAGAACATTTATCGTAACACCACGTTAAAGAAACAACAACCAAGTTTTGCCAAATTTGTCAAAAGAAATAAATTTTTATACATCAATTGTCAACTCTTTGAATCTCATCGAACATTTCTTCATCGCATCAAACTCTATATCCAGAACAAATCCAATGAATTTGACAAGGATCCTTTAAAGACTAGGGCATATTGTCAAAAATTAGCATTCAGTCAAATCATAAACCGTGGAGGAAAGATCAATCTGGCATTCTTTCCCGAAGACTGCATCACTTATAACTTCCCGAGGTTACCACCATCAACCCCTGAATATTTCTAAAAATGTCTGTTACTCGCTCTCAACAAAGCAAACAAAGCGAGGCACAAGCAGAACCCAATATGAATCGAAGGTTATCAAACCCTTTTGAAGGTCCACATCTAGAGGATACTGAAATTTCTGAAGAACTTCTTCAGGAATGCCAAGAAAGTGCTTCATTTCAAAAACTTGTAGAAAGACTCATGGCAAGCGACAAAGAGAAATACTTACTCATGCTCACAAGCAAAGGAGTTAAAATTCCAGAGGACCTTGACCTAGACATTTTTCGAACAAGATCTCAAAATTGCGAATATCAGGAAAGACAAAGAGAAGAAGACACACGTGACCCTGAGAAAGATATTCCTGAACAACACATCCTTGAGCAAAACATACCGTTCCATACACCATTTCAACCCAGGATAAATGCAAGGGAAGAAGTCTTCCCTCGGCAAAATAATGTGCCTTTGGTTGCCCTTACTCAACAAATGCAAATATTACAATGAGAAATGCAAGACATGCAACAAGGGACAACAGTACGGTATTCACTAAATGAAATTTGTCCTTATCCATTTGACAGAAGATTGCACATGATCCCTTTTCCTCCAAATTTAGACGTTCCTAAATTTGACAAATACGATGGGAAAAGTGATCCCCGTGATCATGTTAGAGAATTTTGTACCATGAGCCTTGAATTCGCTCATGATGACACCTATCTGATGAGGTTATTCCCAAGAAGTTTGGGAGGACAAACAATGGAATGGTTATCCAAAATCACACCTCTTGTCAGATCATTTGATGAACTAGTCAACAAATTCATAGCTCAATATTCTTATAACATTCAACATGCTATTACCATGCTAGATGTTTGTAATACAAAACAGAAAAATAATGAAACATTCATGGTATTCCTTCAACGTTGGCGACGTATGGTTTCACGATATCCTTGAGATATTCCTGAAAAAGAGAAAATGGAAATTTTCATCGATAACTTGAACAGTGAGATGAGTTACAGACTCAAGCTCCAATGCATATCATCTTTCGCTAAACTGATTGAAAACAGCATTCAAGTAGAAGAGGCATGTGTCAAGAAAGGAACGCTAAAATTTTTCAAAGAAGGAACAGGTTCATCAAATTACAATAACCAAAACAACAACAACTTAGACAAATCCAGATTCTGGACCAAAAACAAAAACAATGGAAACGAAGGAAGCAATGAGCCACGTGATCCAAAATCTAAACAACCTGTGCTCGCGTTATCAGGAAATCCTCAAGCTACAAAGAATCCCAAAGGTGCTAATCCAGACACTAACACTTACGCACCGAATACCAATCAAGGTCAACCCAATACCAACAACACCAATAACACCAACAATGCTCAAAACAATCACACAAATCAAGGACCTAATAACAATTCATGAGGTACCACCACGAATTTTCAAAAATGCATCTACATACCACTGGGTCAATCACTGGAGTCAGCATTCAGAGAACTCCTAGCAAACAAAATTATCTCTTTACCCACAATCAACAACTATGAACCACAAATCAAACCACCTTGGTGGAATGACTCGCACTTTTGTGATTTCCATCGCAACAAAGGTCATCAAACGAACGATTGCATGAGATTGAAAAACATTGTTCAAGACATGATTGATAGAGGTGATTTAACAGTGGATGGTCTCAAGACAAATGGTGACCATGGGGCCTTTAAGAATCCTCTTCCAAACTACAACAAAGATGGAGCTTCAACTTCAAACGATACCCGTGGGGCTCGTATCAATCAGATCTACAATAACACCATCAATCACATATCAGTTGTAGACAATCATGTAAATGTCATCACGATCCGAGACCAGCATAATCATGAATCTGTCAATGTAACAACCAGAGCTCAAAAATATGTCTTGAAGGGACATACATCAACAACAAACACTATACCCAAAATTCAATATGATTTAGTCAGCCAACTGCGCAAAACTCCTGCTCAAATATCTATACTAGAGCTACTGAAACTTTTGCCAAAACACAAAGACATATTGGAACAAGCGCTATTGGAAACAAATGTACCTCAAGATCTGGATGCTGACAAATTCCAAGCCATGGTCACTGATATGACGAGGCCTCATAATCTGACTTTTTCAGAGCATGATAATATCTCATCAAGTCATCCACATAACACTCCTCTCCATATTGAAGTCATCGTCTATAAGCATTGCGTAAAACGAGTATTGATAGATGGAGGAGCTGGACTTAATATATGTACCTTAAAACTTATCCGTACATTAGGCTTCTCAGAGGAGTCTATTGATCCATGCAAAAAAATTACCATAAAGGTATATGATGACGAGGAAAGATTCTCTAAAGGAACAGTATTGTTACCAATTCAAGTTGGACCGATACAAAGAGATACTATGTGCCAGGTCTTAGACATAGACCTCACATACAATATTTTATTAGGTCGACCCTGGATACATGAAATGCAAGCCGTGCCTTCTACGTATCACCAATGTGTCAAATTTCCCTATAACGGACAAGAGGTCTCCATATCTACTGATCACAATCCCTTTCAACATTGTAATGCAATGGGGGCAGCCCAGGACAATTTGGTTCCCCATAATAGGGAAAAACAAAAATCCTCAACAACAGATCTTCAACAAACAAAGTGTGAATCATTACCTGGAGATTTCAAGCAGAAAATGCAGATCAGAGAACAAGGCATGGGGGAATACTCTTTGGAACCCATCTGTTTGGCCGACTTACCAACATCACCCAGATCTCATGGATTACCGACGACATCAACACATCAGGTAACTCAGCCCATCACCAAATTTGATAGAACATTCATCCAACTCGGCACTCTAGCACATGAATAAAAGGAAAAGGACATCCTTAGCTAGCTATACAAAGATGAGGAAGAAAATAACAAAGTAGCTACTCTAGAAATAGTTATACCAACACACCTATATGGAAAGGGCTACTTAATCATGCAACAAATGGGATATGATGGCAAAGGACCTATTGGAAAATGTAAAGGAGTCACTAAACCAATAGACCTTCACTCACAATTCAGTAGGGCCAAAACAGGATTGGGCTTTGAACTCACTCTCCTACCAAGAAGGACACCACACAACAATCCAAAACCTCAGTGGAAAGCAAAGAAGTACAAAGAAGAATCCTAGCAAGAAGCACTATTTGAGTCAACAGAGATGATCCGCAAGGAACGTGAACAACAAGAAAAGAAGCAACATCAGGAGAAGCCCATCATTCACCAGAAGGCAACATCTACAGCAATAGCTCATATTCAAGCACCAATATCCAAAAAAGTAGAATTATCTCCTGCTATCATTATTCCTCCTCAAGAAGGGACAGTATATGAGCAAATACAAAAGGTAGAAGCAGGATCCAACACAGAATTAGAGAAAACTATCAAACTAGTATCAATCATTAAGGACCTATTCTCACCATACAACATACCAGTTCATAGCACTAATAGAATCTGGGATGATACCTCTGAAACTGATTCCAATGAATATGAATAGGGTAGTTGTTCTAATATTCCTGATGATATTGTAGAAAATAGCAGTCATACACCCATTTCTGAAGAAGCATACAACACAGAATATTGACCACTTGAATTTGGTCCACAAAATATCTATGACGCCATGACAAATGAGCAGCGATATTATGAGCAAGTCTATATGGAAAATGATACCATCGAAGACCTCGACGAAATCCTTGACTTCTTTAAAACTAAAACCAATCATGATGCAACCTCCATCTTCACACTTACAGTAGCCGAACTTGATCCACCAAACGACTCCTTACCCCTTGTCTTTCCTGACCTCATCGACTGGGACGAACCTGAAATACATGATATACCAATTTTCCCAAACAATGAATCTATTATCCACTACCTATGTACCATTAACCCAGAAACAGGCTCTACCAGTGAACAAAGTAACGATGTCTGCAACCCAGGGAGTGCCAAGTCTCTCAGTCACAAAAATGAACCAAATAAAAGATTTATGGTTGAAAACCAGTCAATGGCAGCTATGGATCACAAAAAAGTAAAAATAAAGGACGCATCTGAGGGTGAAAACCTTTTTAAGGCACCTAAAGATGGGAGAATTGACACTCTTCCTGAACATTTTCATGAGCGATCACCCATATTGATTGAGCCCACTCAATCAATCAACATTGATACTACAGAAGCAGCCAAAAACATACACTTGGCCGAATCTCTGACAGAGGAAGAAAGTTGAGCATTTATCAATTTTTTTTTAAAAAAGCAAATCAACTTTGCTTGGTCATACGCAGATATGCCCAGAATTGATCCACACTTAATCATGCATCACTTGTCCATTTCTCCAGGAGTTAAGCCAGTCAAACAAAAACTATGAAAGATGAATCCACGGGTGGCAGCCATGGTTAAAGCTGAACTAAAGAAACTATTAGATGTCAGATTCATTCGACCCATCGACTATGCAGAATGGATTTCCAACATAGTACCAGTATCAAAACCAGAGGGCAATATCAGAATATGTACTGACTTCAGAGATGTCAACAAAGTCTGTCCAAAGGACGACTTTCCTTTGCCCAGTATCAACATAATTGTAGACCTCACAGCAGGCCATGCAATGTTCTCACTAATGGATGGTTTTTCAGGCTACAATCAAATAAAAATAGCCCCAGAAGATCAAGATAGAACAAAGTTTACCTGTCCTTGGGGAACGTACTGTTGGAATGTTATGCCTTTTGGCTTAAAGAATGCAGGAGCTACTTATCAAAGAGCAATGACAACAATCTTTCATGACATGATGCATACCTTCATGGAAGACTATGTGGATGATTTACTAGCTAAATCTTTCACCAGAGCAGAACACCTCAGCATCTTAGCAAAGATTTTTGATCGATTGGAGAAATTCCAAGTTAGACTCAACCCTAAGAAGTGTGTCTTCGGGGTTACATCGGGCAATTTATTAGGTTACATAATCTCAGCTAAAGGTATTGAAGTGGATCCAGCAAAGGTACAAGCCATTATGGAGATGCCACCACCAAAGAATATCAGTTAGCTCCGATCTCTACAAGGAAGAATTCAATCAATCAGGCGATTCATCGCCCAGCTGGCAGATAAAAGTCTACCATTCAATCATCTGCTACATAAGAATGTATTGTTCAGATGGGAAACCAAATGTGTAGAATCTTTCTATCAAATCAAATAGTATCTAATGAACCCACTAGTTCTCGTACCACCAATAGCAGGAAAGCCACTCATTTTATACATTTCAACAATAGATATATCACTAGGGGCACTATTGGCACAATAAGATCAACAAGGAAAGGAACGAGCTATATACTACATCAACAGGACATTGAATAGATATGAACTCAACTATACATTCATTGAGAAGGCTTGTCTAACAGTAGTCTTTGCTTCTCAAAAATTCTGACATTATATGCTAGCACACACAATTAAGCTAGTGGCAAAAATTGATCCCCTCAAATATCTACTCAGCAAGGCAGCTCTTACAAGCAGATTGGCTAAATGGGTCATGATTCTCAGTGAATTTGATAGCCACTACACAGAACGAAGAGCTATCAAAGGACAAGCAATTGCAGATCAGTTGGCTAAAGCACCACTATCGGGAAAACAAACTATGGAGATTGAATTTTCGGACAGGGATTTTCTTACTATTTCTACCAAACAATGGACCCTATACTTTGACGGATCCTACACACAACATGGTTTAGGTGTTGGCATTCTATTCATCACTCCTGAAGGGCACACTATACCAAGATCATATAGGCTTATGTTTCCATGCACAAATAATGTAGCCGAATATGAGGCATTGGCTATAGGCATCAAAATGGTCGTAGAATGGAAAATCACAGAGTTAAAGGTCTACAGAGACTCACAACTAGTCGTTAATCAAATCAACAACAACTATCAGACAAAGGATGACAAGTTGCTACCCTAAAAACAAATGGTGGATGACTTCAAATAGTATTTTGTACACATCACCTTCAAGAAAATACCAAGGTTGAACAACAAATTAGTTGATGCAATGGCTACTATCGCTTCATTACTACAAATTCCAGAGCAACAGAGTCGTTACGAGTTTCTGGTAGAGCAACTTTTCTCCCCAGCCTATGACCACTCTAACTCCCATGTTATATATGCCTTGACTAGTTCGGATTCTCCTTTATATGGACCGATATATGATTATCTAAAGAACAACATCCTACCCATTAACCTATCCCGAAACCAAAAACGTAATTTTATTTGACAAGTCACCCGTTATACCCTTAATGTTGATACTTTGTACCGTCGAGGTCTAGATGGTACTCTTCTTCCTTGCCTTGATCGTAATGAATCTGACTCCGCTTTACATGAGCTTCACAAAGGTATTTGTGGCACACATTCAAGTGGGACTACTCTTGCTAAAGAGATTTTAAGAATGGGATATTACTGGCCGACGATGGAAAAGGACTCTTATCACTTTGCAAAAAAGTGTCCTAAATGCCAGATCCATGGCAATCTTATACATGCACCAGCATAGGAACTGCAACCATTCACAACATCCTGGCCCTTTTGTCAGTGGGGACTAGACTTGGTCGGCAAAATTCATCCTTCATCTTCAAATGGACACAAGTTCATTATAACTGCAACAGAATACTTTACCAAGTGTATAGAAGCAGTCCCCATGACCACAGTAACTAGAAAACAAATTGTCTCTTTTATCCTAAATTATCTGATCTGCAAATATGGTATTCCGAGCTCCATCATCACTGATAATGGATGACCTTTCAAAAACCAAGATGTCTGAGAACTATGTGAAAAATTCAAAATACAACATCGTTTCTCTACTCCATACTACCCACAGGGGAATGGTCAAGCAGAAGCATCCAACAAAACAATATTGAAAATCCTAAAGAAAACAATGAATGATGCAGGCAAATATTGGCATGTACAACTCAATCCAGCACTTTGGGCATACAGAACTAGCATCCGCACACCTACAAGAGCGACACCATTCTTATTGGTATATGGATCATAAGCTATTTTACCCCTGGAGGTAGAAATTCCATCTCTTGAAATCTCTCTAAAAGGCTTAATCCCAGATGAAGAGTATCAAGTTAACCGACTACAAGAACTTGAATTATTAGATGAAAGACATCAGCATGCTTATACTCATCTCAAAGCATATCAGCAACGCATGTGCAGAAGCTACAACCACAAGGTCATTCCCCGATATTTTAAAGTTGGTGACCTAGTACTCAAGGAAAATCCTAGAAATCAGCAGGATCGAGAAAAGAAAGGGAAATTTGAACCTAACTGGTTAGGTCCCTATGTCATCATATCAGTCTATGGATCAGGTGCTTATCAACTAACAACTTCAGTAGGAGATGTGCTTGATGAACCAACTAACAGCATCCATCTGAAGAAATACTACACTTGAGTAGTCTAATGCACGGAAAAAGTCAAAAACAATCAAAAAATCAAAAAATCAAGAAAAAGAAAATAAAAAGGTACAATAAAATCAACTGGTGAAAACCTGGTAACAGGCGCTATTGTGAAAGGACAACTCCTCTATCTATATATATCAATATCCTTATCTCCGTAGTAAAGCACTATCAGCCATCGCCCGACATTTTATCACAAATATCCATTCAGGACATACTTAGCGTAGTCACTATCCTAATTTATCTGTCTATCCTTTCACCACATCTCACCATGGCTTGGTAATCATTGTACATACCCACATCAAGAGGTACACTTAGCTAGGGGCAATAATCGTCAAAACTTGCAGCATGTTCAAATCGTCAAGACTATTGCAAAACTCAGAACATCATATCCAACAACCAAAAACTTACTCAATCACAAAGCAAAACATCGATCGCTAAAACAGGATTCAAAAGAAATATGATGGATGATTTTCTGAAGTACCAAATGTTGCATTTTGCATAAAGTCTTGACTATTTTTGCATTTAAACTTTTTGGATTATTGGATTCTCTAAATTTTCTCTACAATGCTTCAAAGCTAGAGAACATCGGGAAACTCCAATATTTTTCTTAGTCTTCTGTCTATGAGGCGATCATTTGTACTGTGTAGATACTTGTCTCGAGACGTGATTCACAACATATCACTAAAGACATGATTCCACTTTATGCATACGAATGGTTTAATCTTGTCTATTTATACGCAATCCGCACTCAGGTCGTCCTGGTTCAATTATACCTTGACGCTTGTGCTATCTTGCAAAATCAAATATCATGTAAATTTTTCTCAGGTCATCATGGTTCAATTATACCATTATGCTTGTATAAATTTTCAACATTTTCGAAGATCAATCAATGCTCAATGATGATACATATATCGAAAGCAAATAACATGTGGCTATATCGGGATGACAAATGCAGAATGAGGATGCTCAAAAGAAATTAGTTGCACATCATTTTACATTTAGTTGCATATCATTTTACATTTAGTTGCATATCATATCATACATCTCATTTTCAAGATACATCTCACATCTCATAACATCATGCATTTACATCATTACATTTCACATCACATACATCTATCTAAGCATTGCATCATCATAAAATAAGCACGAGCATATAGAAAGCATAAATCCATAACACATCACATGATCAAAGAAAATGGTGTCATATATATATATATATATATATCAACAAATAATCAATATACAATCTCTGTCATGTCTATGCCCAGTACAACAAAAACAATGATAAAAAATACAACGAAGACAACATCTCTCAAGTATGACTATCTCCTGAGGGAGACGGTCTCGCCGCAGAAGTCCCAGCCCCTGGATCTCTAGGTGGATCATGTCTCGAAGGCCCTGTCACACCTCTACTCTTTGACCGCGACCCAGTCTCTCGAGATCGACTAGATCTCGACTATGTAAAGCTCTGCACTCGGTGCTCCCTAGGCACCGCATCCTCATAATGTCATCAGTAGTACTCTGCCTACTGGGCTCTCAAAGCCAGCTCTCTCAAGGTGTCTCTCATCGGACCACCTGTTGTCGCTCTCTGCAAACTCGCTATGAGCTCCTCTGCTCAACCCCGCCACTCTATCTCTGTATCATGCTCTATGGTTAGCTGAGTAATCTGACGCTGCTGCACCAACAACTATGCCTGTAACTGCTGCACTGACAACTGTAGCAATCTGATCTGTGCATCCTCCACATGTGTCAGAATCCACATCTGTAAGGGTACCTGTGAAGGGATACCCCCTATCCCTCTACCTGTCCTTGGTGCTGGTAGAGGTAATACATCTGACCTCCTTCTCTAAGTCGGTCGCCACACATCCTCATACCCTCCCACCACTGCTATCACCTCCTCCACCCACTCCTCCTCTCCAACTCTGATAGCTAAACCCCCTCTCCCTCTATCCAAGGCCACCCGTTGGACAACTCTCTCTGCCCGTATTCCCCTACCACCATCTCCACCCCTATCTCCTCTCCTCTGTAACTCCAATCTCCCTCTACCAGCACGCCAACCTCTCCCACCTCCTCCACCATCTCCTCCATCTCCTCCTCCTCCATCACCCCCTCCCTCATCTACCTCCTCATCATTATCGAATGCTGGAAGTATCTCCGCTGGATCAGATATCCTAGCTACTGCCTGTACTGTGAAGAATCCTGCAAACTCATGAGTCATCCCTGCATCCATGATCTCAGGGGTATAATCCAAAATCTGGCCAGCTAACTGAAAGAAATCCTCTACGGCCGCTGTACTGTCAATCATAGGACCCCAATTTGGGATATCTTATCTCTGTCAAGCATATAGGCATGCTCCCTGTGGAATACCCTACTGCCGCCCATACTACCGCAACACCCGACTATGCAAAAACCTCTCTATAATGAAGGGCGTCCGCCCTATCAGATACTGAGACATGAAGACATGTGGCATCTCCATCCCATCCTCCGCCCAAACCTCACAACCTGTATATGGTCGCTAGACGACCATATCAATATCATCTAACACTCTCCTCCAATGCTCTAGTTTGCCCAGCTTACGCTGGACAACTAGACCTCTGTACCCATATGCATAAGTGCATCCAATAGGCCTATCTCTATCTGCCAATGGCCTCACTGCGGGAATGTGCTCCCATGCCCATACCTGGAGAAGTGTCACACCAGCTAATAGATTGGCGTAATCAAGGTACACCACCTCATGTAGATCCCTGTATAGATGGGCCAACATAGCTGATCCCCATGCAAAACGGTGACCCTGTGTCACCATGTCCTCCAATACTAACCCCCATCCAATAGACAGTCCCTTCGACCTACGGTCGGGACATAGAAAACCACTAATGAAACCTCCTAGAACTGATGGCAGAGGAGCGTAATCCAGATCCAAAAACTCTTGCCATGGGATCTCATACCCGCAAATGGTATCATCCTGAAAAATCCGATGCAGGGCCTCAGTCCCACCCTCCTCTGTCTACTAATACAGTAGCAATGCACCTACTATAGGAATCCGCATAATCCGGTAGCAATCCTCAAGTGTCACTGTCATCTCACCTGTGGCTAAATGAAAGGTGTTCGTGTCACTATGCCACCTCTCTGCCAACGCTGTCAACAAACCCCGGTTTACAATAAACTGAGGCATCTCTAGCAAGGAGGTCAAACCACACCTGTCAATAATATCCCTGTCTCCCTGTGTCAATAGTGGTATCAATGACCATGGTCTCAAAAATCGCTCACGTGACTGCACCACACCAAGCCGCTCCTATCAAACACAATGCAAGTCCAATATCAGTTCCCTCATCAACACATGGATATCAAAATCAAAATCATCTCAAAAACTTGTAACACAACTCAAGTTTCACAAACATATCAACTTGTCATATAACTCAAGTTTCACAAACATATCAACTTGTAACACAACTCAATTTTCACAAACACATCAACTTGTAAAACAACTCAAGTTTCATATCAAACTTGTAACACAACTCAAGTTCCATATTAGCTTGTAATACAACTCAGGCTCCACAAACTCATATCAATCATATTCATATCCAAAACTTGAAAAACTTTGAACACATTTAAATCAAGTTCCACAAAATATCCAAAATCATATCACCATCACTATCAACTTGCAACATTGCAAAACAAATCAAGTTGTATCAGAACTCATATTGGAGACATCAAAGACAGCAGACACAGCAAATGGCAAAAATTCACTTATCCCAACAAACCTGACATTAGCCTAGAAAAATTTTCTCATTCACAAAAATCAAAATTTTCTCTATGTGCTAACCTACCCCATCCACGCGCTACCTGACCAACCCTATGCGCTAAACAAACCCTATGCGCTATCCTTTTAGCCACATGCGCCCTCTAAAATACCCTATGCGCTACGTTGTTCTATCTACGCGCTGCGTGTTTAACCCTATGCACTACCCTAATTCTTTCAGACGCTACCTAAATTCAATAACCCCTGCACGCTATGAAATTTTTTGTATACGCTAACCTTTCGACGCTACGCGCTAAAACGAAAAATCCTCATGACAAATTGCAAAAAGTGACTAAAAATGACAAAATCAAAAATCAAAAAGGGTAAAAAATGCTCACTTATCGGTGGTCCATATGCGGCGGGCCTCCGATACCTCCTCACGCGCTCGAATCGATGAGTAGAATATGGAATCGGCATACTCACTTCTCTCCAAATGTCACTATCTCCAAAGTCAACAAGCACAAATGAGACAAAAGGAATCACTTTTTCCCCTTTTATAGGGTAAATCAAAATTAGGGTTCTGTCAAGGACTCGCTCGCAGTATCTCATATCAACCTATCCAATATCATTATCGGGAGATGAAACAAATCAACACATTCAATATAGACCAAAATTCAAAATGCAATTATCAAAATCAATCAAATTTTCAAAATTTTGATTCATCTCCCGAGGGGGCATTATCAACATCGATTATCAAAACTAGGGCATGACATATCTCAGAACGACATAAAAAATTTATTTGATCATAAATCACGACGACACATCATTTTCTTTGAATCAACATGTGCATACACACGTCACTTCAAAGAGGGGCAAAATGTAGATGTATAAAAATGACCATATTCCTAAATGAATATTTTATGTTCATTTCTCTATTTAATTAAATCCAATTTAATTGAATCACTCATATTCCTCTATTTAATTAAGTAAATTACTCAAATTATTTAAATTAAATTCACTAGGCCTCTTTTACCATTTAATGGGATAAATCATTTTATTCAATTAAATCCCCTCTATCCACTTTTAATTAAATTCAAATTTAATTGAATAGTTTATCCTAAATTGAATAAATCTAATTTATTCAATTTCCCCAATTGCAACCAAATTGAATTAAATTAAATTTATTTCAATTAAATCCTATTATTTCTCCATCCACTTGCAAAATCCTACATCTCCCACTTGCCTCCTAAACCCTATTCCTAACCCCCTTCTAGACTCTTCTAATCACTTCTAAATTAGCCTAACCCATCTCCTAAATATTGTCACATCCCTAAGCAAGGGGAAGTCACTTCTCAAACCCTCAAAGTCTTTGAAAACCATTAAAGGCTTCAACAACTTAACTTTAAAAAGTCTCCCTAACCATTAATGGTTAACTCAACCCTCCAACATGATTAAAGAATTTCTTTAAACTCAACCCACATCTAACCTAGGGTCTCATCAAGCATTCATTGCTTTGACCATGGTTATCCCTTAATCCTTTGCACAAGAGTTTATCCTTTGGGTAAAAGCTTTATCCAATGAGTAATCCTAACTTAACCTTAACCCTTACCCCCTAAGGTAACCATGAGGTCTTCTCAAGCATTTAATGCTTCTTACATCTCCTCTCAACCAAACCTATGTTGCCAATTGTCACCGTTTCATTGGTGAGAATTGTGAACATGGATTGAGCAACTTTCAAACTCAACCCTTGATTAACTCTCTCAATCTTGGCCATCCATTGCCCTATTTTTGCTATAAATAGAGTTCTCATCCCTCCATTTTTCAGAGAGATGCAAGCTCTTATTGTCATACTTATGCTCAATTTTTAACACATCTAGTCTCTCTTTGCAATTAAGAATTAATCTAATAATCATTTTAGATTGCTTCTTTTATCAATAGCTTAAACACACAACTAGTATATCATGTTAGGATAGTATCACTACTAATCTTGTCATCTTATAATCTAGTTCATTTCATTTGTAGGATCATGCATAGATAGGTTGCATTTGCATGTTAATATCTATCAAAGCATCCCTCGTTCTTGCATTAGTCATCCCTAAACCACTTTGCTCAGTGATCTGAGAGCAGAGAAATTGGTTTGAGGGACCTTGTGAGATAGAGAACCATGGAACCAACCTTGGGAAGCTGAGCCATACTTCATGACTCCATAGCTTGCACCAAGAATTCATGTGGGTGTGTGTGGACAAGTCTCCTTAGGCTTCATTTTTCACGTTTTGAGTTCTATTGACCCGCTTTTCCCGCATACAGTAGGAAATAGGTGTGGGTAGGTAGGAGAAATAATATAATATTCCACATGAGGTGGATCACCCACTGAATGTGGAATGTAACAACAAGATAAGACCACAAAAGTTGGAAATTCTCCTACACACACTATCCCAATGTGGCACGAACACCCAAGTGTCTCATACCCAAACTACTATGAAATGCATTTCCTAAGTAAACTTAAATAAGGTGTAATAATATCCAAGATGAATAATTATTTACACCAACATATACCTTACTATTTTACCTTTCCCTCAGATTGAGCCTTCGGTGAAGTTGAATAGTGCCTCTCTTCAACTTGATTGGATGGGCTCCTTCTTGATGGATGTGGAATACTCTCCAAATGCTCAACAAGGTAAGTGGATTATTGGATAGGATTGTGATAGATGGATGAAGATTTGGATTAGAAGAGGATTGGATAGAGGATCATGAAAACATTATGATGGCATGATAATAGAAGATAGAAGAGGATGGAAGTAGAATGAGGATGCTATGAACATGATGATCCTTTGTGAGGAGAAGAGGCTCCAATTTATAGATTGAAGGTGGCCAATGGAGGGCCAAGATTGATTTGATCATGAAGGGTTGAGATTGATTTGAGATAGAAGGCATGGATCAAGGGTGCCTTGGGAAAAGGGGGGAGAAATTTGAATTTCAAATATGAGGAATTAAAATTTCCAAAATAAGGTGCATTGAGGGATTCAAAGAAATTTGAATTTCTTTGAGAGACTCAATGTTGATGTGACATGAGTGGGAATTAAAAATTAAGGGATAATGATAATCATGATTATGAGAGATTCTAGAAGGATTAATTATGCTAATGGGATTAGGAAAAGTGATTTGTAGGAATCAAATGACTAGGTTCATTAATTATAACTAATTAACTCAGTGGGTTTAGAGGAAATAATTATTGGAGGGGACTTTAGAAGAATAGGGGAATAATTTATATATTTGATAAATTAATTATTGGACAATAGTGACAAGATTAATTAAATTAGATTTAATTGATTTTGAGAGGAATAAGGATAACACAATTAATTAATAATGTTGATAGGCTTAAATTAATTAAATATTAATTTTAGGTGTCTACAGAAGTTCATACTAAATCCATGGATGTTGACTTTGCTATCATACCTTCTTCTGAGCAATTATGTGTGAAGTTGGGTTATCCTTGGCTATCTTCCATGAAGGCTATTGCTTCTCCAATCCACAAGTGTCTTAAATTTCCTCACAATGGATAAATAATAACCATGAACCATAGCTTATTTTGTCCATCCGAAAGAAGCCCCGGTGTTCATATTGATCTCTTTTGGCCTAAACAATTTCAATCTCTTCCATAAAGGAGCAATGTTCTTTTTCAATCTTATAAAAAATGGAAGAACGATATGATTTTATCCTTAAGTCAACCTAGATCCCCAACATTTGACATTCCTATTGTTCTTCAAGATAAGGTTCTTCCCCTTATGGATAGAACTAATCTCCCTCCTAAGGAAAATCATCCACCTATTCCTATGGATGTGACTTTACCTTCTCTTAAGGAGAACAACAATATTCCTCCTAAGGTTAGACCTATACCTCCTCCTCATGATGGATTCGATCTCCTTCCTACACTCGTAGTTCCACCTCTTTCCTCTTATCGAGAGAAGAGGCTTGCTTCTCCTCTTGTTCAACCTAAAAGACCTCAACCTAAACCTTCAACTATCAAGGAGAGAAACATTCCTACTTGTTCAAATGTTCCTCCTTCTCAGCCTTCAACTAAGACTCAACGAAATCATTGTGCGAGAGAACGTCGATGAAGATGTCGTGTTCAAGCTCGTGGAGCTATCCCTCAAAATATTCAATCTCCTCAAACTCCGACAGTTGACATGATTCCATTTTCTCCTAAGCAATATGTTCAACCTACATCTCCAAATCATAAGTTGCATAAAACATGTGATGGTTTTACTCCTATTTGTGTTCTTGCTCCTCTTTCTCTAAACTTTGATGAAGAAATGGGTGAAAATATTATTCATAATGGAAATAAAACTCCTAATGCTTCTGATAGTTAGTATGAATATGTTGGCGTAGACAAGCATTTATCGGATGAGTTTTCACAAACCCTAAACCTAGCTCCTAGAATCGAACAAAGTGACTTACAACATGAGCATAGTCCTTGTTTGGATCTTTTGATAGCTCCATTTGTTGTGCTTGATGTCGCTCATCTGGCATGTTGCTCGCCTTCCCGAAATAGTGATCAACAAGGTCGGGAGGCGAATGTTGTGCTAGATTAGCAATATTAGCACTACAGATATTCCTCCCTCTCATTTCTTTCTTTTTTGTGACCATTCTTCTATATGTATCCTTGTTCTTCTATTGTTCTCTTAAATGTCTACTTGGGGACGATGCAAAGCATTGAGATCTTTGCTTGGTCTCTTTTATGTTGACTCAAAGACATCCTCTCTTCTCTTTCTTCTAAGGTAGTGCCCTTCTTTTGAGAATGACGATTATTATATGCATATACATACATTTTATACATGAGTTATCATACAGCATACTGACCTCGAGGAAAGCGACACTACCTCGTGTTTTGTGTTCATTATCCTTGGATTTATTCCTCAATTGGGGGCTAAATCCTTGCAATAACGTACTCCCTTTCTTCTCTCTCTCTTGGGTGTATCCTACCTTAAAGAAATCACTCTTGATAAGGTGCGCGTGATTGCTTTAACGTGGGGGCATACACTCCACTCATATTTTCCTTCTTGTGATACGTAGAGTTACTTAGTGAACCCTGTTTTGCTTTGTAATCTTTTGTATCCTTGCTTTCATGACTCATAGTGAAGGGAACTTTGCTACTTGTAGTCATGGTTCTCCCCTTCTCGATCTTCCCTTTTGCTTTGTCAATCAAAGTCATAATATCCTAAGTCCACTGGGGGCTTGGCGCATCTTGCCTCCTTGACGTGGTAAAAGTATTTCAATCTTGTTTCCTTGTACTTTACCGACATTATTGGCATACACATACTCCCGCTAAGGTGGGGACTAAATGTAGTGTCATAAAATTGTGACCCTAGCAATTTTCGACTGCACTAGGGTCCTCACGCACACAGGTTTGAATCCTCTAGCCTGATCGGAGACCAGAGATTGCTCAACCCTCGGAAATAGCTTCTTCCTTGGCCTCTGCATCACCTCGTCTGCACTCTGCCCTGGAGAAAGGGGTAGGACAGGGGCGTGGCGCCACTGTCCTCCCTTGGACAAGGGCGTGGTGCCACTGTCCTCCCAGGATAGGGGTGTGGCACCCTTGTCCCTGCCCTATTTTGGGGCAGGACCCTTCCAAGGGTTGCATTGTTGGTTATGCATTGGGCAGGAAACTCCCCCAATGTCAACCCTATACGAAAATCAAATCCACTAACATGTATTTAAGAAAAATTCATCCTCTCATTTGCATAAGTTGGATAGGTCAAAGTTGGACAAATTCAAGTTGCATGAGCAATCAAGCATTCAAGAGTATTTAAGCATTCAAGCATTCTTTTCCAGCATTGAGCACTCTCAAGTCTCCCTTCAAGGCTAGGTGTTGCATTCAAGTCAAGGATTCAACCATTGAAGAGGAGATTGATTCCAACATTCAATTCCACACAAGCATTTCTATCAGCATTGCTATCACAACCTCCCTTGAGGTGATTTACAATCCAGTCTTTCATTTACATCTACTTGCAAGTACTTTCTTTCATTACTTGGTTAATTCCAAAACCGGGGTTTGACCTAAAGGCAAACCCCCAATCCCAACTCATTTTCCTCTCTTTTTTGTGTGTAGGTTGCAGGTGCACGGTTGTATTTTCAGATTCGGGCTCCATTTGCACAGGCAGAAAAACCCTTTTCGTTTCACAAATTTTTCGGAGGACCGTGTACATTCCCGCCACGGTTCAGGCAACTTCTCCTCAAATTCGCAGGACAACTTCATCTCAACATATTATTGCCAGATCCAGGTGCACAACTTCATCCCATATACCGATCTCAAGTTATAATCAATTCTTTGTCACTTTTGCACTACATAATTCAATCAATTCCTTTCCATTCCAAACAAGGAAGAGGGGATCAACTTATCATTCCCATTTCATTCATAATTCAATCTTCATCTTTGAAGGTTGAATCTAATGAATTCTCCTCTCCTCTTCCAAATGTAACATGGTGAAAAGTGTTTGAAGGGTAATCAATAGTGAGACTCTCATCTCTCTTTGAAGGAAAGGGTAGTTTTCCTCTTGATCTATCATTCACCATTTTTCCACCATTACAACAGTTATATCCTGAAGTAGTCCAAACAAATGTTATCCATTGCAATTTGTTCTTTTGTGCTTGCATGTTTTTTATAAAACAATCATTACAACAAGAGTAAAGGTGATCAAATCCATAATTTATATACTATATTTATATCTTTTATCATTTGAGTGAGAATATATTAAACTTCATGTTGGCTATTTAATTTCACTTCACTTGCAATTCAAAGTAAGGACAAAATGTAATGGTTAGAATTACACATTTCCTTTTCCTCTTATATTTTGACCTCATTGCAACTAGATTTTCAAAAAACATTTAGTAGTATATAAAATAGATTTTTGTGTGAACATTGAAAATTAATGTTTTCTAATTCTAATCTCATATCACTCATCCCTAAAAACTGATCTTGATCCTCCCCCCATTTATCATTTTCCACTTTAATTCTAAAATCTAAACCCCCATTTCCAATAATCATTGTGAAGCAATGAAAATATTTCAAATCAAATGGTCTTTGATCCTCCCCACATTTATCATTTTCGGAATATTAACCCCCATTTCAAATAATCATTGTGAACTAGAATTAAACCCTCATTTCCAATAATCATTGTGAGCCAATCAATAATCATTGTGAATCAATTAAAATATTTCAAATTATGCATTGCAATAAAATATTTAAGAACCATCCCTAATATCTCGAATGAAAAACACTTAACTAAATAAAATTTAAAGAAAAATCAAATCAAATAGTCTTTTATTAATAAATGAGCACTTCATGAGGTGAGGTTTTCTTTCTCATAGTGTTTTGGTTACGAGGTGGTGTTGTTGTGACCATCAAGGTTCAAACCCCTATTGGGCCATTGTGATCGCAAGTCTTGTACCTTCACAGATCCATTATGCTCAAGGGTTTGAGTCTTAGCAGTGTTATATGGAAATGGGGTCCCCAATAGTGACCTCCAATTTATAGCCCTAGATCAAAAAGGTTTCATGTGGAGCCAGAGGATATTGCCATAGGTCAAAAAGTTTTCATGTGAAACCAGAGGACATTGCCATAGATCAAAAAGGTTTCATGTGAAACCAGAGGACATTGCCATAGGTCAAAAGTTTTCATGTTGAGCCACAAGCCAGAGGACATTACCATAGGTCAAAAAGTTTTCATGTTGAGCATTATGTTCTAGTGTCTAACCTCTAATTTGTAGTCCTAGGTCATAAAGAAGTTTCATATGGAACAAGAGGTCATTAACATAGGTTAAAAGATTTCATGTGAAGCTAGAAAGAATTGACATTATCTAACACATTTGAAAAAGGTATTTTTAGTTTAGTATTATGGGCTCCGTGATAATAAAAGTTACATGCGGGACATAATATAGCATCTCCTTTCACCTTGCTATTTTCAAAGTAATGAATGTGGGACTAATAAATAAGAAACTGTGATATTTTGTGTTGTTATCCATTGACATTTGTTATATTTGCCTAATATGATATTACATATGATAGTATTACATGCTTGATGTGCTTTTCATGGTATCATTTTTCACTTACCACCAATTCCTTGTGTCCTTTATATGCAACTAATTGCAAGGGACATCATCACTAGAGTGTGTTCATGAGTTTGATTGCAATGATGTAGTTGTGACACATTATTATTTACGAGTACCAAATAGAATTTCATTACTATATCTAGATTGGAGACCTTATCATGGTAGTTGTAAAGACATATCCTATTCCATTTGGTCAAAGTCCTTGGCACCTTTCCTACTTAGTCATAGTCCTTTACATTTGTTTGCTTAGTTATCGACCTTGTCTACTTGACCATATTCCTTTATATTTATTTGCATAGTTAGAGTTGTACCATTTTCTATCATAGAAAAAAACTCTCATCCTACTCCTTTCACTTTTATATAAATAGATCTCGTAAATTGTGATGATACTAATTTTTAAATGGCTGACAAAAAATTATGCACGATAGACATGATATTTTTACAATCCATAATAGTGCTTGAGTAGCTTCTTGATAAAACTACATATAATTTTTTTGGCTAATACACTTATATCCAAAAGTAGTGCAAACAAATGTTATTCATTGCAATTTGTTCTTTTGTGCTTGCAAGTTCTTGATTAAACACTAATTACAACAAGACTAAACATGATCAATATCCATAATTTACATATTATATTTATATTTGTTATCATTTGGGTGGGAATATATTTAATTTCATGTTGGCTATTTAATTTTACTTCACATGCAAGTCAAAGTAAGGACAAAATGTAATGGTTAGAATTACAAATTTCCTTTTCCTCTTATATTTTGACCTCATTGCAACTAGATTTTCAAAAAACATTTAGTAGTATATAAGATAGATTTTTGTGTGAACATTGAAAATTAATGTTTTCTAATTCTAATCTCATATCACTCATCCTTAAAAAATGATCTTGATCCTCCCCACATTTATCATTTTCCACTTCCACTCTAAAATCTAAACCCCCATTTCCAATAATCATTGTGAACCGATGAAAATATTTCAAATTAATTGGTCTTTGATCCTCCCCACATTTATCATTTTCAAAATATTAACCCCCATTTCTAATAATCATTGTGAACTAGAATTAAACCCTCATTTCCAATAATCATTGTGAATCAATCAAAATATTTCAAATTGTGCATTGTAATAAAATATTTAAGAACCATCCCTAATATCTCGAATGAAAAAACACTTAACTAAATAAAATTTAAAGAAAAATCAAATCAAATTGTCTTTTATTAATAAATCAACACTTCACGAGGTGAAGTTTTCTTCTCCTAGTGTTTTGGTTAAGAGGTGGTGTTGTTGTGACCACCAAGGTTCAAACCCCTATTGGGCCATTGTGATCGCAAGGCTTGTACCTTCACATATCCAAGGTGCTCGAGGGTTTGAGTCTTAGCATTGTTATATGGAATTGGGGTCCCCAATTGTGACCTCCAATTTATAGCCCTACATCAAAAAGGTTTTATGTGGAGGCAGAGATCAAAAAGTTTTCATGTTGAGCCAAAAGGCATTGTCATCATCTATCACATTTAAAAATTAGATCCATTATGCTCAAGGATTTGAGTTTTAACATTGTTATATAAAAATAAGGTCCGACCAAAAACCTCCAATTTTTAATCCTAGATCATAAAGAAGTCCTAGAGTCATATAGAACAATAGGTTATTAACATAGGTCAAAAAGATTTTATGTGAAGCTAGAACAAATTGACATCATCTAACACATTTGAAAACGATTTGAAATCATCTAACCCATTTGAAAACAATTTGACATCATCTCAAACATTTGAAAAAGGTATTTTTAGTTTAGTACCATAAGCCTCCACTTAAGTAGAGGAAGCTTCCAAAAATTGGCGTATGCCACTTTGAGTGGCCAAGACACGGTATGCTTTAGTAAAAGGCGAAAGAATAGTTCGCTCTGTCTTGACCACGCGGCTCCGTGACAGTATAACGTACATGCGGGACATTATATAGCATCTCCTTTACACCTTGCTATTGTCGAAGTAATGAATGTGGGACTAATAAATAAGAAACTGCAAATGGCATTTCTCAAAGCTGCGAGATTGAAAAGAAGAGAAACACAAGGGGGCGTGCTTAACATTTCGATTCAATTCTAACTCATCAGAAATGTCTGCGTTTTTCTTCTGCTTACAGAATGCGTCTATTTACAATGGTGAATCCATCCAGTTTGTCTGTGTACCCAAAATTACTTATCTTTTAGTTCCTGCGGGAATAGCTCAGTTGGAGAGCTTCAGACTGAAGATATGAAGGTGTGTCACTTTACATACGCATATACCCAAATCCATCAAGACTAATGTACTAATTTGGAAGATTAAAAGTTCGCTCTACCATGTAAGAAACTTTCTATGAAAATTATCCTTGAACCTTTACATTACAATATAACAATTTTACAAATGTCAGTATGAAGAGACATGTTCATAGCCTTGTCCATTTAAAGTATCACTATTAACCTGAGACTTGGCTATATTGTTATGAGGCAATACTTCAAAGCTAATTGTGTCTACTTTCTAAGAGTATATATTGAGTATATATTGTTATAAGGCAATACTTCAAAGCTAATTGTGTTTCGATATGCATTTTGTCAAAGAGTATAATTTATAATATCATTAAGCATAACTATTAGATCTTATATATGTCTTGCTTACGTCTTGCTTACGTCTTGGATATCATTTAAGCTAACTTAATTACATAAATAAGACAATATCAATGATTATACAACTTGATTAAGAGTTAAGATAGCCACAAGATACTCACAACCCTATCCACACTATAAAATTAAGGATATAACATGCTCCCTACACACAAGTGTCGTCCTAAATGATGACTAATTATTAAAGCTTCTACACAAAATCTTAATCATCCCTTATGACATATTGGACTAAAAATTCTTCTATCTTGTGAGTGTCCTCATCCTTGGATCCTTTTTGCATGTCTATAAAAAATGGATTTAAAATGGGTCTTCCCTGTACATCTATCTCAAAAAACATTATCTTTATTCATTTACATGCTAATCAACGCATTGCTTCAATTTATTTATACGTCTAAGTTCCCTTGCTTTCTGTGTGACTAGAGAGTAACTATTGTTGGTGTTGAATATGTATTGCTCTAACCTTTAGGTGTCCCTTCAAAAAAGATGTGAATGATGATAGATGGTGCCTAGCATTGATTAATTAATATGCTTAGGATCTCTATTGGGCTCAATAATCATTTTGGCCTATCCTTCAAAATAACTTAGGGATTTAGTGATGTAGGAATCTGTGACTACTACAAGTTTCCAATGACAATATTGGGCCATAACTCTGTCTATCCTTTTGATAATCATCTTTTTTGTTTTATGCAAGCTTACTATGTGTGGATGCTTTTCATGTGACCCCCTTAGTTCAACTATTTTACCATTTGAGTGAAACCACATAAATAGGTCCTAAAAGTTCATCTCAGTTATAATTAAGGTAGTGAATTATTAGACTCTCAAAACAATCCCTACTCCATCTAGGGGGTTAAGAAACATAGGAAAATCAAGCATGTAGTCTTCTATGATAAATTTAATATTATGGCTTCTCCATAAATAACTAATTGCACCTCCATTTATAATCCTAACCTAATATTTAATGCTTGGGTGAATGAAATAATTTAAATATGTTTTTAATTTATTGTTTATGAAGTTATGAGTGCTCCCTAAGTCAATTAATGTTTCTATCTTCTCTTATGTAAGGAGTGCCCAATATTTATGGGGGTACTAATACTTGATAGTATGCAATGATAGATAGTTAGTTGGACATATTTTGAATCTTTAATAACAACCACCACTACCTTTCCTCGTCATTTCTTCATATTGGCACCCTAAATCTAGAATAAATGCTTAATTCACTTATGTCCTTTACTATATTTACCATAATATTAAAACATAGAACTTTGGTCATTTCTTCTTTAATTTGTAATGGTGGGAAAATGATGAGTGATGGATCAAGAGGAAAACTACCCTTTCCCTCAAAGAGATGAGATTTTCACTATTGATTATCCTTCAAGCACTTTTCACCATTACATTAGGAAGAAGGGGATGAGATAATTTACTAGATTCAATCTCTCCACACAAAAATGATTGATTGAATTCTGAATGAATTGAGAATGTTAGGATGATCCCCCTTTAACTTGTTTGAAATGGAAAGGAAATTGATTGAATTATGTAATGCAAAAGTGACAAAGAATCGATTATAACTTGAGATCGGAATATGGGATGGAGTTGTGCACCTGGATCTGGCAATAAAATATCGAGACAAAGTCGCCCTACGAATTTGAAGAAAAGTTACTCGGATCGTGGTGGGAATGTACACAGTCCTCCGAAAAATCCGCGAAACGAAAAGGGTTTTTCCGCCTCTACAAATGAAGCCCGAATCTGAAAGTACAGTTGCGCACCTACAACCTACACACACAAAAAAGAGGAAAATGGGTTGGGATTGGGGGTTTACCTTTAGGTCAAACCCTAGTTTTGGAATTAACCAAGTAATGAAAGAAAGTACTTGCAAGTATATGTAAATGAAAGATTGAATTGTAAATCACCTCAAGGGAGGTTGTAGTAGCAATGTTGATAGAAATCCTTGTGTGGAATTGTATGTTGAAATCAATCTCCTCTTCAATAGTTGAATCCTTGACTTGAATGCAACACCTAGCCTTGAATGGAGACTTGAGAATGCTCAATGCTGGAAAAGAATGTTTGAATGCTCTTGAATGCTTGATCGCTTATGCAACATGACCTTATCGAAATTCCACTTATTGAACTTGTGCAAATGAGAGGACAAATGCCCCTTAAATACATGTTGGTGGATTTGAATTTCGTCATAGGTCGATATTGGGGGAGTTTCCCGTTCAAGGCACAACCCACAACGCATGCTCTAGGAAGGTTCCTGCCCCAAAATAGGGCAGAGACAAGGGCGCCATGCCCCTGTCCAGGAGGACAAGGGCGCAACGCCCTTGTCTAAGGGAGGATAGTGGCGCCACACCCCTGTCCAAGGGGGCGTAGTGGCACCACGCCCCTGTCCTACCCCTTTCTCCAGGGCAGAATGTGGTCAGGGTGATGTAGAGGCCAAGGAAGAAGCTATTTCTACAAGTCGAGCAATCTCTGGTCTCTAATAAGGCTAGAGGATTCTAGTTCACATGCGTGAGGACCTTAATGCAGTCAAAAATTTCTAGGGTCGTAATTTTATGACACTACATTTAGCCCCCACTTTAGAGGGAGTATAAGCGTACGCCAATAATGTTGGTAAAGTTCAAGAAAACAAGATTGAAATACTTCTATCACGTTAAGGAGGCAAGATGCACCAAGCCCCCAGTGGACTTAGGATCTTACGACTTTGATTGACAAAGTAAAAAGGAAGATCGAGAAGGGGCGAACCATGACTACAAGTAGCAAATTTCCCTTCACTATGAGTCATGAAAGCAAGGTTAAAAAGATTACAAAGCAAAACAAAGTTTGTTAAGTAATTCTAAGTATCACAAGAAGGAAAATATGAGCAGAGTGTATGTCCCAATGTTAAAGCGATCGCACGTGCCTTATCAGGGGCAATTTCTTTAAGGTAGGATACACCCAAGAGAGAGAAGGAAGCGAGCATGTTATCACAAGGATTTAGCCCCCAATCAAGGAATAAACCCATGGATAATGAACAAAAAACATGAGATAGTGTCGCTTTCCTTAGGGTCAGTATGTTGTATGATAACTCATGTATATCATGTATGTATATGCATATAATAGTCTTCATTCTCCAAAGAAGGACACTACCTTAGAAGAAAGAGAAGAGAAGATGTCTTTTGAGTAAACATGAAATAGACCAAGAAAAGATCTCAATGCTTTGCATCGTCCCCAAGTATACATCAAGGGAACAATAGAAGAACAGGGATACACATTGAAGAATGGTCACAAAAGAGAAAGAAAGAAGAGAGAGAGAAGATCTACAGTGCTAGTATCGCTAATCTAGCACGACATTCACCTCCCGATCTTGTTGATGACTATTTTGGGAAGGCAAGCAACATGCCAGAGGAGCGATATTGAGCACACAAGATGGAGCTATCACAAGGTCCAAACAAGGACTATGCTCATGTTGTAAGTCACTTTGTTTGATTCGAGGAGCTAGGATTAGGGTTTGTGAAAACTCATCTGATAAATGTTTGTCCACATCAACATACTCATACTCACTATCAGAAGCATTAGGAGTTGTATTGCCATTATGAATAACATTTTCACCCATTTCTTCATCAAAATTTAAAGAAAGAGGAGCAAGAACATGAATAAGAGTAAAACCATCACATGTTTTATGCAACTTATGATTTGGAGATGTTGGTTGAACATCTTTCTTAGAAGAAAAGGAAATGATGTCAATTGTCGGAGTCTGAGGAGATTGAGTATTTTGAGGGATAGCTTCACGAGCTTGAACACGGTGTCTTTGTCGGCATTCTCTCGCACAACAATTTCATCGAGTCTTAGTGAAAGTCTGAGAAGGAGGACGAACACTTTAAAAAGTAGGAACGTTTCCCTCCTTGATAGTAGAAGGTTTAGGTTGAGATATTTTTGGTTGAACAATAAGAGAAGCAAGCCTCTTCTCTCGATAAGAGGAAGGAGGTGGAACTACGCCATAGAAAGGAGGAATATTAGGTGTAGGGAGGAGACCAAGTCCATCATGAGGAGGAGGTATAGGTCTAACCTTAGGAGGAATATTGTTGTTCTCCTTAAGAGAAGGTAAAGTCACATCCATAGGAGTAGGTGGACATTTTTTCTTAGGAGGGAGATTAATTCTATCCGAGAGAGGAAGAAGCTCATCTTGAAGAATAATAGGAATGTCAAGTCGTAGCGATCTAGGTTGACTTAAGGATAATATCATATCGTTCTTCCATTTTTTATAAGATTGAAAAAGAGCATCGCTCCTCGATGGAAGAGATTGATCATAGTGTTCTTGTAAACAATTTTGCCAGCAATCATTGATCATAAGCAAAATTAGTACACAAGGTTTGAAATATTTTGACATGCATAAGAGGATCACCTTTTCCATTATAGAGTTCCAATTGAGGGATCTCCACGTGTTTAGGTGGCACAACTTTAACAATATCAAGAGAAAGTGGGCTCACAACATCAAAGGTGGGCACATTAAACCTGGATTGACTCATAGAAGCAATTTGTTGTTGTAAGGAAGACACGGTTTGAGCAAGATTGTTAATTGTCATCTTGGTAGAATTGATGGTAGAAATAGGTGATTGAGAAGGTGGTGTGATGTTGTGGAAAGAAAGCATGGGCTGAAAATAAGGTGGTGGGACATTATAATAAGTGGGCATTGGTGATGATTGGGTAGGAAAAGGGACACTTAAAGGAGGAATAAAGTTGTTGAAGGAATTTCCCCCTTGTGTCACATTGATTGGTTGAGGAATAATAGGAAGGAATAATAGGAATACTAATGGAAGGCATAGGTAATGATGGAGGATTAAATGAAGAAGAGGGATATCCCCCATGACCTATAGTTGTAGGAATGAAATTTTGAGTTGAAGTAGCCATGATGTTGGATGTGAAAGTAGGAATACCGGTCATAGGAATAGCCAAAGGAATAGAGGAATTAACTTGTATTGAAGGTTGTGAGTAACCTAGGGTTTCGACACAACTCCTGATAAGCATGACATTAGAAACAACAATTTGTGCAATGCCACGCAATATATCGATTATATTCTTCTTCATCATGAGATCCATCAATAGGCACCTGATTAGGATGAGAAGAATTGGCATGATCCTCATTAAATAAGTCACCCAAATTAGGCTCCATCTCCTTGGTAATTAAACCTTGGGAAGCCTTAATTCTAATACTTCGTCTAACGAGGATAGGATAGGTAGGACTAATAGTTTTAAAACTCATGCACTAGAGGGAAAATTTTGAATTGTAGAACAAAGCTTATAAAATTGAGCAATGCAAGCTGTAAGAAAATAATGATTACACAATTTGAACTTTGTTGGGGGAAGAGGATGACACAATTTCCAAAAATGAAAGGAAATTGGTATTTTAAAATTAGGGCCAAGGGAATACCACTTAATTTTAAAATTAATTTTTTTAAAATTAAGGCAAACAATTATTAACCTCATAATTTATTTATTTTAAATGAAAGTTGAAATGTTGAATTTTGAAGGCAATTTCGATTCTAGAGGGATCAAAAATCGATAAAATCAACCAATCTTTTGGATTTAAGCTATTAAATACAGTCATAATAGTCTCCCAAAATTTTGGGGAAAAAGTCGAGGACCATGGCAGGAACGCACATGGTCCGACCAACTTTTTTCGAAATTTTTCAGGGATGGATATTACGATGATTTTAAAGCTAACCCCCAAAAAATGGTGAATTTTATGATCTCTAGATGGACGAAATCAAGGCACAAAGGTGAAACTAGGACCCTATTAGGGTTTTGAAGAAAAAAGAGGAATTGAATTGCAATTTTGAAAAGGGTCAAACCTAATGAATAAGGACCCTTGGAAAATGTTTAAAAAGATGAATATAAATTAAATTGATTTGAAATTCACACAAAATCCAATTAATTGTAAAATCTAGGGTTTGATGACCTAACCACTTAATTTTGAAATTTGAATTTTGGAAAAAAGGGGGGAAATTGAAAATTTGAATTGTAGGATTGAAGAAAAATCTCAGAACAATCAGAAATCTGAAAATTAAATGGAAATCCAATTTTTGCACAAGTTCAAGATAATTTTTGAAAATTAGGATTTGAACAAGTAACCTCTTAATTTTGTAAATTTTAATGGCAAATTTAACAAGACAAAGAGGAAATTGAATTTGATAAACAAAGCAATTTTCAAATCTAAGATAACCACAAGCAATTTTTACAAATCACAAGTTCAATTTTAAATTTAAAAATATGGGTTTTGAATGATTTAACCACTAAGTTTGTAGAAAGTTGAAACTAGTAAATGAAAAATGTGCAATGTTGTTCAAAGGAAAGCATGCAAGATGTCGGGTTCACCAAAATGTAATGGTGGGAAAATGATGAGTGATATATCAAGAGGAAAAGTACCCTTTCCCTCAAAGAGAGATGAGACGTTCACAATTGTTTATCCATCAAGCACTTTTCACCATTGCATTAGGAAGAAGGGGATGAGATAATTCACTAGATTTAATCTATCCACACAAAGATGATAGATTGAATTCTGAATGAATTTAGAATGTTAGGATGATCCCCCTTTTCCTTGTTTGAAATGGAAAGGAAATTCACTGAATTATGTAGTGCAAAAGTGACAAAGAATCAATTTTAACTTGAGATCGGAATATGGGATGGATTTGTGCACCTGGATCTGGCAATAAAATGTTGAGAAGAAGTCGCCCTGCGAATTTGAGGAAAAGTTGTCTGGACCATGGCGGGAATGTACACGGTCCTCCAAAAAATCCACAAAACGAAAAGGGTTTTTCCGCCTCTGCAAATGAAGCCTGAATTTGAAAGTACAACTGTGCACCTACAACCTACACAAAGAAAAGAGAGGGACATGGGTTGGGATTGGGGGTTTTCCTTTAGGTCAAACCCTAGTTTTGGAATTAACCAAGTAATGAAAGAAAGTACTTGCAAGTAGATGTAAATGAAAGACTGAATTGTAAATCACCTCAAGGGAGGTTGTAGTAGCAATGTTGATAGAAATGATTGTATGGAATTGTATGTTGAAATCAAGCTCCTCTTCAATGGTTGAATCCTTGACTTGAATGCAACACCTAGCCTTGAATGGGACTTGAGAATGCTCAATGTTGGAAAAGAATGTTTGAATGCTTGAATGCTCTTGAATGCTTGATCACTTATGCAACATGACCTTATCAAAATTCCACTTATTGAACTTATGCAAATGAGATGACAAATGCCCCTTAAATACATGTTGGTGGATTTGAATTTTGTCACGGGCCAACATTGGGGTAGTTTCCCGCCCGAGGCACAACCAACAATGCATGCTCTAGGAAGGGTCCTGCCCCAATATAGGGCATGAACAGGGGTGCCACGCCCCTATCTAGGGAGGACAAGGGCACCATGCCTCTGTCCTACCTCTATCTCCATGGCAGAATTTGGTCGGGGTTATGTAGAGGACAAGGAATAAGTTATTTCTACAAGTCGAGCAATCTCCGATCTTCGATCAGGCTAGAGGATTCGAGTTCCCATGCATGAGGACCCTAATGCTGTCAAAAATTGCTAGGGTCGCAATTTTATGACACTACAGTTTGTTAAGGAAAAAATCTTGTCGGTTAAATGGATGATAGTAAAGGAGTCTTCCCATCTCTATTGCTAGTGAATTCCTCCCTTTAAGAACTTTTTTTCCTCTACATGTCAAGATAAAAAAACTCAACTAAATGACTTGGTGTAAACATGTTTTCTTCATATTGGATGTGATCTTGGAGGCCCCAAGAAATAAATCATTGAATTTTTATTTATGATTATGTTCACTTGCAATGATAGATTAGATAACACTATGTTCACTATATTAATACAATAGGCACAAGTACACATATTTATAATTATAACAATTTATAAAATATCAAACAAATTTAACAAAATAGTTGATTTTTTTTAATGTGCAATCTACATTGTGTTGGAAAAAGGTGCCTCAACCTTGTATTTCTAATGTTTGTATTTGTAATGAAATAACTTGCACAAGAGAATATTGAGTGCATGCAAAATTCATCTTCTATTAACAAGTATTCAATTAGAAAAAAGGGAAATCACGAATCCCTATCCTAATCAGAATTTAACAAACAATACAATGTAATAACACAATTAAGAAATAGGAATTATAAATCATCAAATCAAATCAAAACTCCCTATTCCGTGACTGCGTAGAACTTCCATTGCTCTTCTCCTCTTCGTGGTATGATGGCTCTCAGATATTGTGCTGGTAACCTGCAAGTGACACAAAGATTCAAAGTTCATGATTATTGAAAATGGAGATTGGATGCTCAATTTATAGAAAATTGGATGAGATTGAGTGTAAGGTGGAACAAAATGATCAAGAGGTGTGAACTCAGGTGAGCTCAAATGAAATTTGATAGTTGAACTGATGATTGTAGGAGTGAAACTCAATAGATTGAATAGATTAATTGAGTCAACTGATTGATGAAAGAGTTGGCTGAGGGAAGAAAAAGAATGATTGATGGAAATAAAGAAGATGACACAGAGAGCTTAATTTAGAAAAAGCTAACTCAAAGATGGAAATAAAGATTGGAGAGATAAATGATTTGATTAATTAATTGATTGAATTAATTAATTTAGCATGTGCTTGCATTTAGATTTAGATTATCAATTTAATCTTTGCATGAGATTTTATTCAAATAATTGAATTTATTAATTCAATTTAGCATTTGAATATATTTAGAACTTGACTTTGATTTTCAATTTGGTTTTTGAAATCATGCACATGTAATTGAATTTGGGAGAAATTAGAAGAATATGAAATTAAATGAAATTAGAATTTGGGGATTTGGAAATGGAAGAATTAATTAGTTAAATTAAATAATTCAAAGAAACTATTTATTTATTTAGAAATGGAATTTAATTAAATAATAAATATTATTCAATTTAAAGGATAAAATCACATTTACTTAAATAATAAATATTTAATTAATATTTAGAAGAGGGTTGAATGATTAGATGATTAGAGATAGAAATTCAGAATTAATTTATTTAAATAATAAAGATTATTTAAATTGGGGAATTAATCAAAATTAATTAAATAATAAATATTTAATTATTATTTAGAAAATGATTAAAATGATGAAATGATGATAGAATAAGAAAATAGAATAATTAGTAAGATGATGAGGAAATATGAAATTAGAAGAATATGATTAATTAACTTAATTAAATAATCAAAGAATTATTTAATCAATTAGAGGAATAATTAGCACATGATCAATGAGACATTTTTAGCTGTCTACATTTGCCCCTCTTTGAGACAATGTCAGCATGACGTTGTTTCAAAAAAAATTTAAAAAAATTTGCCCCAGTATGCCCCGGTGATACTTAGGGTTTAATGCCCCCTCGAGAGATTTTTTGTGCATTAAAGACATGAATGATCTCTCGAAAAAAAAAAGAATGTGAGATGAAAGATAGAAGAATGGTTAGAGATAGAGATAGGTGATGTGAATATGATATTGAGATAGAATATGAGATAATGAACCTTAAAATGAAATAGAATAATGTTAGATGATAGAAAATGATGAAGAAAGAGATAACGAGAAAAGAATCAACAAACTAGCAAAAGCAATAACAAATGGGAGAAATGGAGGGAACCGCATTTGCAAGGGGAAATTTGAATTCGAGAAATGGAGGGAATAGCAATGTTGGTTCCTCTGGGTCTGAATCCACTACAACTCAAGGACAAACATCTAATGATGAGGATGGAAGACAGGATGGGGACCCATGAACATGGGACCCTCCTCCCGATCCTGAAAAATTAAAAAATATGCAAGATTCTTGCCTCGAGGCGGTGCAAGTTGATACCGGAAATACCAAGGAGGGGCGAATACCTAAACCATGGAATAGCCTCTTCGCTAGACATGCCTCTGGTAAACCGACTGGTAAATCTTCTCTCCCCTTTGTGAAGGATATATCAGACAATAGAATAGGTAAACTTGCGATTGAGGTTCCTCATTTGGTTATTGACCATAGCAACTCTTTAATGACTCTTTCTCTGGTAGGGAAATTTGTCGGACCCCGACCTAATATTCAGGATGTTAGATCCTTTGCTAAAAGAAAATGGAGAATGAAAGGACAGGCTGAAGTTTCTGCCCTGCCACGGGGTTTTTTTGTGTTCTCTTTTTCATGCGGGGAAGATTTGGATGTAGTTCTAAGTGGAGGCCCATGGATGTTTGGTAAATCATCTCTTTCTATTAGAAAATGGACCCCTAACATGGAACTAAATGACTCCTTTTTTGAATATGCTCCGGTGTGGGTTAGATTGCCCGGTATACCATTGGAATACTGGGTGGAGGATGTTTTCTCAGGAATTGCTAATTCCTTTGGGGAGCTTATTGTGATAGACCCAATGACTACAGCTCACAAGAGACTAGTGTATGCACGCATCTACGTCAACATATCACAGAATATGGATCTCCCAAGTACTATTGATATAAACTCCAAACTTGGGTTATGGGAACAAGCCATTGAATTTGAATCTCTCCCTTTTGTGTGTTTTTCTTGCAAAAAAGCAGGTCATTGGGCTAAGGCTTGCCCCAGCAACCCTAAAAGACCTATGGTTAAGAAAAAAAATATTAATAAACCGGTTTGGAAAGAAAAAAATAACAACAAAGTCTGCAATAAGTTAGAAGAAAAAAGTAGAAATCTGGTTCCAGTAAATCAGGAAAATGATGACCTTATTAAAGACCCTGCCATGAAGGGGAACAAGAAGAATGAAACCAAGGAATTTGAGATCAAAATAGGCAATACCTTTGAAGCCCTTCAGTTGCAAGAGAAGGAGAATGAAATCAATATAGAGACACTTGAGGATGGTGAGATTGAGGATATCATTGACTCTCATCATAAGGAACTATATGAACCCATATCAGAGAAAGAAGAACCCTGTTTAGGGAAAGAGCTTCAAGAATAGGAATATTCCAGAACATAGAAGTAAATATGACCACTTCACCCCGAAAAAGAGAAAAGCTATGGAGCAACATACAAGATGAATCCAGGGCAGAACAACAAGAAGAAAACACAACAGAAAATGGAAAGAAAATTAAGACCAAGAAGACAGGAGGTCCTAATGGAGTAAAAACCATAACCAGATCTAAGGCAGATTTTGGGGCCTCAAGATCCCCACTAGGACACAAAACCATGAAATGGCATAGGGACCAAGAGAGTAAACAAAACATAGCTGATGGAAGGCAGAGAACTATCAAGGAGTCCTGCCCCCAGGCTCTAAATGAAAGTAATATCATGGAATATCAGAGGCCTAAACGGTCTCAATAAACAAGATATATTAAGGAATCTTATTTGAGATCAAAATCTGGATATTATCCTGATTCAAGAAACTAAAATGAGTAAAGAGAAAGTGGAGAAACTAAAGTTTTTTTAAAATGGGGGAGTCTGTGGCAGTAGCTCGAATGGAGCCTCTGGAGGGGTTGCAATATTCTGGAATAAAAGCACAACCTCTGGAGATATGATAGATGAGGATGGCAATATTCTATCCCTAAAAGCTAGAAATATTTTTGATGAAAAGGAATTTGTTATAACTAATATCTATGCCCGTAATTCCAAATATGCTAGAAGTAAATTCTGGGAAAAAGTTCAGCAAAAAAGGAAAAAATTCTCTATGAATAGTTGGGTTGTCATGGGAGATTTCAATACTCCTCTACAAGACAAAGAAAAATTTGGAGGTAGTCAAGCTCAACCAGAAAGCAGATCCGACCTGATGGACTTTATCAATGACAATGCTCTCATTGACTTGGATCTCAACGAAGCCTTCTATACTTGGTCAAACCGAAGAGATGGTGATGATCTTATCCAGGTAAGACTTGATAGAGCTCTTCTCTCTAATGATTGGATTATTTCTCATAGTTGTTCCCTTTTTGTTATTAATAAAATTGGGTCAGATCATTATCCCATTTCCTTTGTTGCTGAGAACTCTAAGCATAATCAGAGATTCCCTTTTCGCTTCGAAAAGATGTGGATATCCCACCCCAATCTTGAAAATTCCATTGTTGAATGGTGGAATCTTGATATTAATGGAACAACCATGTATAAAGTTGCCAAAAAACTAAAATATGTCAAAACCAATATTAAGGCTTGGAACAAGAAGGTCTTTGGTGATATTTTTGATTCAAAGAAAAAATTAAAGGAGGAACTAGACCAGATTCAAATTTCCATCCAGAAAGAAGGCTACAAAAAGTATTCCAAAGCCATGGAAGATAAGGTCCTTGACAACATTCACACCATTATCTCTAGGGAAGAAATATATTGGAGACAGAGATCCAGGGCTATATGGCTGAAGGCAGGGGACAGAAACACTAAGTTTTTCCATATGACTTCCCTAAAACATAAGGCAGCAAATAGAATCACAAAGCTAATTGTTGAGAACAACACTCTGCTTAATAAGGATGATATCAGGGATGAAGTTGTTAGATTCTTCAAGCAACTTCTATCTAGTAATGAGGATCTTGATCAAACCCATCAACTCAATCTAGTTAATAATATTCCTAAAATTATAAACTCTATTCAGAATAAGACCCTTGTTGCCATCCCGTCTGCTGAAGAAATAAAAAAAGTTGTCTTCTCTTTTCAAGGGGATAAAGCTCTGGGCCCTGATGGATTCCCAATGTTTTTCTTTCAAGAATTTTGGAATATTGTGGGGAAGGATACAGTTAATGCGGTAAAAGAATTTTTTGGATCCAAAAGAATCCTTAAGGAATTGAACTCCACTTTTATTGCCTTAATCCCCAAAGTTGCTGGGGCGAATTCTATGGGCAAATCTAGGCCTATTAGCTTATGCAACTCATTCTATAAAATAATATCCAAAGTGTTGACTACTAGAATTTTGGCGGTTCTTCCCTTCATCATATCTGAAGAGCAAAAAGGCTTTGTTCCTGGTAGACAGATTCTTGATTCAATCATTCTTGTTCATGAGAACATTCACTCCCTTAGTGCTGCAAAGAAAGAAGGTTTCTTGATAAAGTTGGATTTGGCAAAGGCTTATGATAGAGTTGAATGGGATGTTCTATTTAAAATCATGGGGGCTTTTGGTTTTGATGATAAGGTTATCAAAATAATCAGAGAACTAATCACTACTCCTATGTTCTCTATTTTGGTTAATGGATCTCCTAAAAAAAAATTTAAAAACTCTAGAGGGCTAAGACAAGGAGACCCCATATCTCCTATCCTTTTTACCATTATGGCTGAAAGTATGAGTAGAATGATTCACAAATTGAAACAAAGCAAAACTATCAAAGGTCTTCAACCTTCCTCTGCCAATGTGTTTTGCACTCATCAACAGTTTGTTGATGATACTTTCATCATGGGATATTCCTCAGTCAAGGAGGTTGAAGCCTTCAAAACCGCTCTCAACTCCTATGCTTTGGCAACTGGTCAGCAAGTTAATTGGGGCAAATAAGCTATGTACTTTCTCAATACTCCAGTCATAAGACAACAGAAAATTGCCAATATTATTGGATGCAAAGTGGAATCGCTGCCTTCCACCTACCTGGGTCTTCTTTTAGGGTTGGCTCCCCCAATTTCCTTCTGGAATATGATCATTGATAAAATTAATAAGAGACTTGCAGGATGGAAAGGGTCAATGCTATCTCAGGCTGGGAAAATGCAACTCCTCAAAGCTACTCTTCAAAATCTCCCTGTTTATGCCCTCAGTCTGTTTGGTATTCCAGCCAAAATTGCTGAAGCTATGGAAAGAATTGAGAAGAGATTCTTATGGTCGGGAGTGGAAGAAAAGAAGAGAATACCTCTGATTTCCTAGGACAAGGTGTGTAGACCAAAGAACAAAGCAGGGTTGGGGATTAAAATTATTAAAACTTTTAACAAATCTCTTCTTGCCAAGCAGTTATGGAGAGTCTATGACACTAAGAAAGACTGGTACCAAATTTGGTTTGACAAATACATTAAGAATCAGACTATCCAAGGAATCCTCAATTCTGAAGATATCCCGGCTAGATCCTTCATCTGGAATAGTGTAACCAAATCCATAAAAGTTGCAAAAGCTGGAGCTGGATGGGTCCTTGGAAAAGGTGACAGAATAAGGTTTTGGGAAGACCCCTGGATAAAGAATGAAGCCCTATCTGATCAAAACAACAATCAAGCTATTGAAGAATGTAAAAGGAGGTTTGGGTTGATGGTTTGTGACTATTGGAAGGAGAATAAGTGGGTCAAACTTGAGGACATCCATCCTAGTTTTTCCTCTCTTCAGAAAGAGTTGCTATCCTTTTCCCCTAACAACAACTATGATGATGTTTTCCTCTGGAAAAGTGATCCTAAGGGTGAATTCACAGTTTCTTCTGCCTATAAAAACACTTTCTCTCAAATCAGCAATCCCATTTGGAGTAAAGTCTGGAACAGCATCTTGATCCCTAAAGTCAACATTTTCTTTTGGCTTGCTTCTCGTAATAGTACCCTTATTATTGATAATTTAATTCGAAGGGGATTCAAATTCCCTAATAGATGTGAGCTCTGTCAGAAGGAGGGGGAATCAGTTGATCACCTATTTTTTCATTGTTCCTTCACTAGGGAAATCTGGTGTAAAATGTGGGAAAAATGGAAAATTAATTGGGTCATGAACAAAAGCATTAAGGATATAATATGGAAATGGAATTATCCTACCAAATTTCAAATTATTAAAAACCTGTGGTCTTTGACCCTCCCCATGATATGTTGGGGCATTTGGAAAGAAAGGAATAATAGGATATTCACGGAAGAAAAGTGTAACATTCAGGTTGTCTTTGAAAAAATATGCAGGGCTATAAAGGAGAACATCAACATCCCTCACAAGAATAATCAGCAATGGGCTATTATTGATATGAATGATATGGAAAAATGCATTCTTACTGAATGGAACCTAATTCATAAGGTCTACAGATTGGACAACAAGAAGAAGAGAGATAACGTTGTTTGGAGGTTCCCTGATTATGACTGGATAAAGGTTAATTTTGATGGGGCAGCCAAAGGGAACCCTGGAAAGGCTGGTGGAGGTGGAGTTATCAGAAATGATCAAGGAAGGTGTATTGCTGCTTTTGCTTCCCCTTTCGGAACCCAAAACAACCATGTGGCTGAAGCTATGGCCATGCTTAAGAGCCTCTAGTTAGCCCAGGAATTCAATTTTTTAAAAAATTGGCTCGAAGGGGACTCCTTAAATATTATACAAACCCTCAAAGGTATTAGTTTAGTCTCCTGGAATATTGCCAATATTATTAAAAATGCTAAAGCTATCCTTAATAACTATGTTAGCATTATTCTAACCCATACCTTTAGAGAGGGTAACAAGGTAGTGGATATCCTTGCTAATGAAGGGGTTAATTTGGAAAAGGAAGTCAAATATATAGGGGAAGATCACATCAAGTGGGAGATTAAGGAACAATTATATTTTGATCGCCTTAATGGAGCAAGCTAATATTATGATTGAATTATGGGGAACGAGTACCAATGACAGATTTTGGGGGCGAATGAACTACCAGATGATGAGTGTTTCTCAGCGTCATAACCAAGATCATATGTGTGCAAGAGGTAATTGTAATAATAGCCAGGTTCGTATGAACATGAGTGGCAATCTCAAAATTGTGAAAGACTCTCTACAAGGAGAAACTAGAAACTCAGAGTTTTACCCATGGGCCGAGAGTTGTAACAGAGGAGATTGTGACCTGGAAAGGAGAATGGGAGGCAACCTTAATAGGAATGAACCATCAGGTTGTGAGCACTGGAAGAGTGAAAGAAAGGTGTGGAGAAGGCTCCACCAACACGGTTTCATGGATTATATGGAGAAGCTCCATGGGAGTGGAAACTCTGTTTCTCATGGGTTCACAAAAAGCTGGAGTAATAACAGGGCTACCCTGTTTGGGGAAATCTGGCACATCGATGAAAGTTTGATCTCGGAGGTAATGAGACTCAAGATGGAGGGGACCAAATTCTATAGGGATAGAAAGTACGTTGTTGAGGCCTTCAAAAATTTCCCTAAGATAGAGGATGAGAAGGGCAACCTAGCGAAGAAGGACAATATATCATACTTCACCCCCCAACAGGTAAAACCTTTCTAGCAAAAAATTCTTAGGGCTTTAATGGAATATCTAACTGTGGATGGTAGGTTTACGAAAATTTACAATTACCACTTCGCCATCCTGAACCACTTCCACCATGGGGCTAAAATATCTTTTCCCTTCTATTTAGCCTCTTCTTTTAATGAGAGCTTGGCCGACCATATTAAAAAACCCAGTTCCTACCCTCTTGTGCACCAGGGCCTCATTCTGCTGATTTATGAATATATGAAGGATAAGACTAGGGCTACCAAGGATGACCCTTTAATCCTCAATGCTCAAATTTCTGAGAAAGGCATAGACTCTGTTTCGACTAGGGAGACCAGCACCCCTACCCATAAAAAAAGGAAGGTTGATATTGTGCAGGAAGAAAAGGATGTGCTTTGTGAGGAAGAAGAGGGAAAGAATAAGGAAGACATTTATAAAATAGAGATTAACAAGGAGGAGAATTATGGGGAAGGAGAGGAAGGGGGCAATTATGAGAATCGTCAACCTAATCTTGAAGGCTCAGAAACTGAGAAAGAGGCTCTGAGGCCTAAGGAAGGTGAAAACCCTAATGCAGAGGAGACGGAACAGAGCAAGGATTCTGCGGACACCATTCTAGATACCGCCCGCAATTGCACCCTTGAATTCTTCAATTTTCAGAAGTGGGTGGTGGAAAACATTACCAGCATGTAAGGTAAACAAAGGGAGTTGGAAGTTAAGATCAACAAGCTGATCAACATGTCCGACTCTGGGAAGCAGCACGAGGAGATGGAGAATAGTGAAGCGGAGGAAGAAATGGAAATGGAAGACTGGCTGGAGAAAGACTTGATAAAAGGCGACCTAAAACATCTAGAGGATGTCATCAAAATACTGAAGGAACGGGTGGAGGAGGATAAGGACAATGTCAATGCACGGATGGCTAGAAATGAGAAAGCCTTGAAAATCCTTATGGACCATAGCCTTCAGGTTCTAAAAGTCTTCTCCCAGAACATGAACGCGCTAGTGAATCATCTAGAAAAGAAAAACTAGGAGAAGAACCTGGGTGTTATTGAAGATGCTCCTACTTCCAGCCTAAGCCACCAGACCCATAGGTGCAGAACTAGGCAGACTACGGCGGAGAAGGATATGAAGATGAAAGAAAGCCAGACTGCTTAGGAAAATACTGACTTGAGGGAAGCGGCCAAGGCAATGATGCTTTTGGTGCAAGATGCAGAAGAAACCATGAAGAATTTCTAATTTTTGTTTTTGTTGGGCTTGGGGCCAATTTCTTGTTGGCCTCTTGCTGTCCTTTCCTTCGTTGCTGGTCTTTTTGCTAGTTTTTTTGCTGCTATTGTATTTTGTTTCTTTCCTGAATATCTTTCATATGTAACTGGGTTTTGGGTCCCTTAAAACTTATTTTTAATTAATCAAAAACAAACTAGCAATAAGCAGATGAGATGAAAATGAAAATGAAATTGAATGAATCACGAACCTATGTCATTATTTATTATGCAATATATATTCATCACTGAGCCTTATTACTGAACAATGAAGCTTAGCACATCAGGGTATAAGGAACCAAGATGTAAAGATATCTCATTGAAGAAACAAACACGTAGCAGACAAGCAACAAACAAAGAAAAAGATAATGCCCATCATGGCTCCTCTAGTCACTTGTGGACATCCCTGAGTAGCATAGGAACAATATCTATCGCCAAATGATAAAAGATAAAGACTAACCCAAACAATATTCAGTAGCTATACTAACCTTGTGCCTTCGTTCTTAGTTGCTTGATGTGATGGTTGATAATGTCTGATCTCAAAAAGTTACGGACCCCGTTTAAGACTGACCTGTTTGATTTCGAGTGTATCCTCTTCTATTTAAGACAAGATAATGATCACGTTGATATGGATATGATACAATTGATAAGACAGTTTGATCAGTTGATTGCAGATGTTTGACTGGATAGTCATATCCTTTGTTAACTTCATGTGAAGTGTTTGTTGGATATCTGCTAGGGTATTTGTTTCTCACAAGACATTTTATTGCAAGTTTTTCTGATTGATTGATTTTTTATTTTTAGTTCTTTTCCAAGAGCTTTTTCGATGTTTTTAGATTATGTAGATCGATATCTGAATGTTTTTGGTTGATTTTTTCAGGATCGTATATGAATGTTTTTGGTATTTTTAGGATTTTTTTTCAGTTATGCCCCTAGTGTGCAGACCTGTATGACATAATGATCTACAAAATGTATCTGGAGACAAATGAATTTTTGACATGACCTACGTGAATGCAATATGCAGGATGAAGATGCATTTCCTATTCGAACAAGGTTGATTGTGTTTGTTTTTGCAATTGTAATACACCAATTGAAAATGGAGGTGCAAATCATTTCATAGATAAGTGGTCAATCAATCTTTAAGGCCCTTTGGAACATTCATCTCAACACACTTAGTGACTAGGATTTACAAATGGAGATGCGGAAAACTTCCCCCTTGGTTCTTGAAACTTTGATCTTCTTCTGCCCATGTGTGTGCAAATGAGTTAATTCCTGCTCTTGTGTTCACTAAAGATCCTTAGCACCCTATATGACTAGTTACATGATTTTTCTAACTTCAAAAGCATCCCGAATAGAGCCTCACTACCAGCAAGCCTTGAGAGCTCCGACGAGGTTATAGACTGTAATTTCTCAAATATTGCTCCATTGTTAGTAGGCATTCATAGCCCTGATGGAGTTACTTGTATGTTCCCAGAGTCAAGCTTTTTATTGCATTTGTATACATGATATTTCAGTTATATATCATTGCTCTTTTTGCCTTGAGATGGATATTTGGCATAGCTCTTTTTCTTTTTCTTTTTCTTTTTTATTTTCTTGCCTTGACTTGTAAGTAATGAAACCTACTTGGGTGTGACAATTACAACGGCGCTAAAGCAGAATTTTAGATTTTTCACTTAGTCATATCATCAACTAGGTGTTTAGAATGAATTAGAGATTTATTGTGTTTAAGATATAGCAATTGATAGATTTTAGGTTACCAAGTCTCAAATAACGAAATTGCTACCCAACCATAAGTAAAGCGTTGTCATAGGGTGATGTTGCAAATGAATGACCTTAGGACCTCAAAGACTTCATGTCTGAATATCTAAGAAAGGAGATGACCCTTGCTTCTCTTGAATGCAAATGAATGACCAACTTGGACAGTTGCCTTGTTTTATTGGTGCTGCTATATGAAAATGCAGAAACTTTTACAAATATGACTCTTGAATATGATGGTCCTTGGAAAGAAACTATATGCAATGCAATGCTTTGAATAGAATGATATGCAATGTGGAAAGTAAAACCTAAACTAACCTCGCCTTTAGGTATAATATTTGTGTAGGTAGTTTATTGGTCTTTATTTAAAGAGTCGGATAGAGATGTGTTTTTCAATAGGATATAAGGACTCGACTAAGTGTACACGTTCAACATCTCCAGTGATTATTTCCTTAGTTTTTGGATTTTGTGGATCATTATAGGGAAATCTAGCTCTGGAACCCATGAATTCAGCTATAGCGTTATCATTTTCAAAAACATCCAATTGTGGTAGATTCTCTTGCCCCTAGTCTTTCAAGTGTGGGTATTTGAGACAAATTGATTCTAGTTCTGAATTTATGATATGAGCGAGTGTTATGCTTGTTTTTGTCCCTACATTAGCATTTGATGATAGCTCACATACAATTGTTGACAAGTTTCTCTGTCAACAATAACTTGTGTAGAGGGATTGGGATCATGAGGAGAAATGGTAAGTTTATTTGAGAGGGAATATTGTGAAGAACATGGAGGATTATGACATAGAGATGAAGGGATAGAGGGATCTTAATCAAGATTTGGAGAAATAAAGGGATCTTGTTTAGGACATGAAGGTAAAGGTATGCTTTGATCTTGTCTTGGAAAGGGATTATTAGGAAGGATAGAAGGGATGTCTTGATCTTGTTTAGGAGGTGGATGTTGGATGGGACTTGAAATGACACTTTGTTCTTGAGATGGAAGGGTTTGATTATGATTGGAATAGAAAAGAGTAAGGGGATCATCATAAGATTCTTGGTCGGTGGGATCTTGAGAAAAAATTGGGTAGGATGGAAGCAGTTGTTCTTGATCTTTATTTGTTTCAAGACTCATTTCTTCTGTTTTTGGGTCATCCTCTTGACACGAGGAAGGAATTTGGAAATTCATGGGAGATTGTTGGAATGTTTCAACATTTTGGATTGATGAAGAAGGATTTTGAATGGGATGCTCAGAATCATGACTTGAATTAGATGGGATTTGTACGATGGATAGCGATTTGGAGGTTGTGTTATTAGATAGAGATGGCATGGATTGGTCTTGTGTGAATTTAGGGGATGATAAAATGGTGGATAGATATGGTTGATTTGGGATTTGGTTGAAAGGGATTTGATTTTGGTTGAAAGGAGTATAGATTTTGGGTGAAAGATGTTTGATTTTGGTTGAATGAATTTTGATTTGGACTTTGGTTGAAGGGGGTGTGATTTTGGTTGAAAGAGGTTTGATTTTGGTTGAAAGGGGTTTGAGTGTTGGGTTGGTGTGAATTTTGATTTGGACTTTGGTTGAATAGGGTTTGATTTTGGTTGAAAGGGGTTTGAATGTTGGGTTGGTGTGAACTTTGATTTGGACTGTGGTTGAAAAGGGTTTGACTTTGGTTGAAAGAGGTACTTTGAATGTTGAGTTGATGTGAATTTTGATTTGGACTGTGGTTGAATAGGGTTTGATTTTGGTTGAAAGAGGTACTTTGAATGTTGAGTTGATGTGAATTTTGATCTGGACTGTGGTTGAATGAAATTTGATTTTGGTCGAAAGGGGTTTGAATGTTGGGTTGATGCGATTGGTATGATTGATATAGTGGGTTGAAAGAAAAAGAAGGTTTACATGACTCTAATGTTGGTTGAACTGAGGTAGGAACAGTTTTGTTGAAGAACGAAGGTTGGCATGTTTGAATGGTTTCACAAGAATTAGAAGGTTGGTTTGATACTGATCCCCTCGTGGCCCTCACTTCTCTCATCATGTTTTCTAACCAGTCCCTATGGTTGTCAGGACTAGCCATGTTTGTCACTTGTTGTTGCAAAGTTTTGATTTGTTGAGCTAATATTTCTATGGATGGCGATGGAATAGGAATGGAAGGGATGAATCCTCCACCTTCCCTATGAAATGTATAATTCCAATCCATGATGTTTGCTTATTTGGTTTGGACCTAGGATCACAAAATGTAAGATATTTTCTCCATTTCTCTGATTGTGACTATGTTTGATTTGTTGAACTTGACACACTTGTTTGAGTTGAGGTTGAGTTTGATTGATCCTCTGATTGTGTTTTGGACGTTTGGGGTATGACTTAATAGAATGATTATGCAAATGATGATGAACTAAGACAGATGTATATGAGGTCTAGACAAGGATGTATATGATAATGTGGACTCAAAATTAGGACTATGCAACGACTATGGATGATAATGAAGACGTGAATGAGGACTATGCAAATGATGACGAACTAAGACTTACGTATATGAGGTCTAGACAAGGACATATATAAGGATGATAATGAGGACGTAAGTGGGACTATGGAAGGACGTAGGACGATAATGGGGATGTAAGTGGGACTATACAAAAGACTTTAAGACGATAATGAGGACGTAAGTGGGACTATGCAAAAGACTTCCTAGAGTCACAAGTATGTAAGGACTTTAAGTTTTTGGTTTCAAAATGGACTTTGTTTTCTGTAACTTCATGTGTGGGACAATGTTTTGTAGTTTTCCAAATCTGAGAACAATTGGTGGGAGGTATGTATAGCTGACTGACTCAAATTTCATACAATCTCGGAAAATTTAGAGATACAAGGGATAGGGCCTAAAATAGCCCAAAGGACTGACTACAGACAACAACAAAAAAAGTTAAAAAACTAAACCCTATCAGGAATCTGCACAACCAATTGTGAAGCCCTAGCCAAATCCCTCATCATCCATTCAATGTTGATTAGATCATATTTAACTTGATAAGAAAGAACTAAGCTATTATATCTATCAAAGGCCAGTTGTTCTTCCAAATCCTGTATCAATTTTTCTGCCTAGAGAACTTTTTGATATCGTTTGGCTTCTCTCCTTTGTTGTTTCGTCCTTCTTGCACCTGAAATCTTGAACTGAACTTTTCTTGCCATAAACTGTGTTAATCAAATCATGAAATAAAAAGCAATTTGATCCCGGATTAACCAAATTTAAGACAGAATTAAATAGAACAAATAACAGATGGAAGAAAAAATTAAACAGCAAAGCTTCCTGCGAATGCGTGATCCAGAAAGGGCGATTGCGTGATCTGGACAGGGGGATTGTGTGACCCTGTCAAAATGAATGCGTGACCCCGAATGGTCAAATGCATGATTCTATCTATGCGATTGCGTGATGATGAATGCTCGATTGCGTGACGAAAATATCTTTTCTCAAAATTCATGCAACCTGCGAAAAAATGAAAAATCCGCACAATCTGCAAAAATCACACAGAACACAGAAAAGGTTAAATTATTGTTAGTCCACATCGGGTTCACCAAAATGTGTGCATGCAAAATTCATCTTCTATTAACAAGTATTCAATTAGAAACAAGGGAAATCACGAATCCCTATCCTAACCAGAATTTAACAAACAATACAATGAAATAACACAATTAAGAAATAGGAATTATAAATCATCAAATCAAATCAAAACTCCCTATTCTGTGACTGCGTAGAACTTCCATTGCTCTTCTCCTCTTCGTGGTATGATGGCTCTCAGATATTGCGCTGGTAACCTGCAAGTGACACAAAGATTCAAAGTTCATGATTATTGAAAATGGAGATTGGATGCTCAATTTATAGAAAATTGGATGAGATTGAGTGAAAGGTGGAACAGAATGATCAAGAGGTGTGAACTCAGGTGAGCTCAAATGAAAGTTGATAGTTGAAATGCTGATTGTAGGAGTGAAACTCAATAGATTGGATAGATTAATTGAGTCAACTGATTGATGAAAGAGCTGACTGAGGGAAGAAAAAGAATGATTGGTGGAAATAAAGAAGATGACACAGAGAGCTTAATTTAGAAAAAGCTAACTAAAAGATGGAAATAGAGATTGGAGAGATAAATGATTTAATTAATTAATTTAGCATGTGCTTGCATTTAGATTTAGATTATCAATTTAATCTTTGCATGAGATTTTATTCAAATAATTGAATTTATTAATTCAATTTAGCATTTGAATATATTTAGAACTTGACTTTGATTTTCAATTTGGTTTTTGAAATCATGCACATGTAATTGAATTTGGGAGAAATTAGAAGAATATGAAATTAAATGAAATTAGAATTTGGGGATTTGGAAATGGAAGAATTAATTAGTTAATTAAATAATTTAAAGAAACTATTTAATTATTTAGAAATGGAATTTAATTAAATAATAAAGATTATTCAATTTAAAGGATAAAATCACATTTAATTAAATGATAAATATTTAATTAATATTTAGAAGAGTGTTGAATGATTAGATGATTAGAGATAGAAATTGAGAATTAATTTATTTAAATAATAAAGATTATTTAAATTGTGGAATTAATCAGAATTAATTAAATAATAAATATTTAATTAATATTTCGAAAATGATTAAAATGATGAAATGATGATAGAATAAGAAAATAGAATAATTAGTAAGATGATGAGGAAATATGAAATTTGAAGAATAAGATTAATTAACTTAATTAAATAATTAAAGAATTTAATCAATCAGAGGAATAATTAGCACATGATCAATGAGACATTTTTAGGTGTCTACAAATATTATAATAGGAAATATTTTGTAATTATTTATAATAATTGAGAACTATAAGCCGTTTATAGGGGGAAACATCCATATATTTTTAAGGAGAACATAATTTATAATATGATTAATTATAAACTAACCACTATATCTTCTATATATCTTGCTTGTGTCTTGGATGCCATCCAAGATAACTTAAATACATATATAAGACAATATTAATGACTACACAACTTATTAAGAGCTGAGGCAGCCACGACTTACTCACAACCCTATGCACACTATAAAATTAAAGGTATAACATGCTCCCTACACACAAGTGTCTTCCTAAATGGTGACCAATTATGAAAGCTTTTTCACAAAACCTTCATCGTCCCCTATGACATATTTGACTAAAAATTCTTCCATCATATGAGTTTCCTAATACTTGGATCCATTTTGCATATCTAAAAAACTAAATTTGAGTTTGAGATGGGTCTTCCCTATACATCTAGCTCAAAAATCACTATTTATATTAATTTTATGTGCTAATCAACACGTTGCTTCATTTTTGTTATGCGTCTTTCCCTTGTTTTCTATGTGACTAGCGAGTAATTCTTGTTGGTGTTGAATGTGTTCCTCCATTGCTCTAACCTTTTGATGTCCCTTCAAAAAAGACGCGAATGATGGTAGATGGTGCCCTAGCATTGATTGATTGATATGCTTAGGATCTCTTTTCGGCTTGACAATTATTTTGGCATTTCCTTCAAAATAACTTATGTATTTAGTGATGTAGGAATCTTTGACTACTACAAGATTCTAATGACAATATTGGGCCATAACTCTATCTACCCTTTTGTTAATCATATTTTTTCTTTGTTATGTGTGGATGCTTTTGATGTAACACTCCTAGTTCACCTTTTTTACCATTTGAGTAAAACCACATGAATAGGTCCTAAAAGTCCTCTCAATTGTTCCTTAAGGTAGGGAGCTATTAAGCTCCCAAAACAATGTGTTTTCCATCCAAGGGGATAACAAACATAGGGAATTCATGTGTGTAGTATCCCATGGAAAGTTTAATATTATGGCTACTCCCTAGATAATCGATTGTACATTTAATGCTTGGGTAAATGAAAAAATTTAATTAGGTTCCTAACTTATTATTTATGGAGTTATAAGTGCCCCCTAAGTCAATTTATGTTGGTATCTTCTCTTGTTTAAGGAGTCCTTAATGTTTATGGGGATGGTAATACTTGAAAGTGTGTGACAAGAGATAGTTAGTTAAACATATTTTGAATCTTTAACAACCACCACTATCTTTCCTCACCCTCTTCTTCATATGGGCGCCCTAAATATAGAACAACTTCTTAATGCACATATGTCTATTACTATAATTACCGTCTGTAGCATCATAAATTTTCACCAGGATAATTTACAACTCATGTTTGTGTCCCTAATTTAGCGTGTCTCTTCCTCATCTCCTATTTAGATTTGTTTAGTGCCTTAACTCCAGTTCTAATGCCATGTACACCTGCCAATTGATTTCCTAGAGGGGTATCCTTCTCCTTGGGGCTCAATTAAGGTCCCTAACTGAGAAGGACCAAGGTGCTAGCGCCATGGTCTTAGGACCAGAGCGTCCATGCCCTAGTCCTTTTACTTGGGACATATTTCAAAATGGGGCAAGGGTCTCACTTCTTTGACAGAAATTCAACTGTGTGGCTCCACATGACCATTGTGTTGTTATATGGAGCCTAATCAGACTTGAAGGTTAAATTTTCCCTACTTCTATCGGCACAGTTTCCCCCCATATTTTTGGATGAGGATTTGGGGGCAGCGCCCCGTGATGCCAAAAAGACTTTTATTATTTTATAAAGGCATCAGGTGTTATTTTTCTATTGGCTAACATGTTGTAACCCTAATTTTGTAACCAACATAAGTCTTGATAAAAAATGCTAAGGGTTAGGAGTTTTTTCTGTAGAGAATTTCATATAACATTTTGCAACGATATTGAGATGCAAGGGATTGCTAGTTGTAATCGGTTTTGATTTATTGGATAATAATATTGGACTCTCTATTTGGTGGGTGTAGCCCAAGATTGGGTGAACCACGTTAAATATTGTCTCTTTGCTATTATTTTTTCTATGTTATTCATTCCTGTGTTTAATATTTATCTGCATATAATTGATATTTTATGCATGCAAAATTCCTAACACATTGGAGGTCGGCCAAATTGGTAAATGACCTAGATACCCCTATATAATGACATTTTATCAACCTAATTTCATCTGACAATCATAAGTTGGCATATTCAGCACTCTTGCATCCGTGAAGCATTCATCATCAAGCATTTTTAGAGATCTCCAAGGATACATATCTTTCATTCAATCATTGTGGAGAAAATTTATACCATTCATATGCAAGCATGTGTGTGTGATTAGGCTTTTGTCATGTCCATACCATTTCATACAAAAATTTGATTAAATTCAAGAAGCAAAGCATCATCATCAATATTTATAGATATGAGGTATATCTTTCCATTATTTATTTTAATATTTTCAATTATTCAAGGTTAATTTCTAAATCAGGGTTTGACTTAGGCAAACCCCTACTCCCAACCATTTTCCCTTCTCTACAGTTCACAAGAACATGTACAATGTTGTAACTTTCAGGATCAACATAATTCACAAAGACGAACAGGTTCCCCTTTGGACGATGAAAGTGCAGAGCACTAGAGCGACGAGCATTATAGTCCCGATAATTCAAGATGACCTTTTAGGAACATAACTAAACACTCTCGTATTTCTTAGATCAAGGTTTGTGGCTCCGTTTGACGACTGTAGCTCATTGTTTATGCATAATTACTTCAATTACAACACATTTTCCCTAATTTCAACATTTTTACAATTCAACTTAAAAAGAGGGATTCAAACTCTAACCATTGAATCTAATCAAAATTCTCTTCCCTATTCTTGTTGGATTGAGGCTAGATCTATTGGATTCACCCCTCTTTAATGTAATTAGTCCCTAAGCCAAATAAATAGAGGTTTTATTACCTTAACTAGGTGAAACTCTAATTTTCACCTATTACATTTTGGTGAACTTGACTCCTTGCACCCTTATTTCTAATTTATGTTATCAAATCTGATTGTTTATTCAAATTTATATATACAAGTTTAATTTTTGATTGAATTTCATAAATTTAGAGGTTGAATTAATGCAAACCCTAATTTTTAATTTTTATTTAATTGAACCTGAATAATTTGGGTCTTATTTGTGAATATTTTAATTTTAAATTTTGCATTCATAGATCTTATTTTAATCAAATTACACAAATTTAGAGGTTGACTTCATAAAAAGCCTAATTTATTTTGGTTAATTACATTAAGTGAGATTTGATAAATGGAGTTTTTATCTTGTTTTTCTAAATCAATTTCAAGTCTAATCAAATATCTTCATAATGTTCCCTTTTGTGCCTATGATGATAGCTCATGTTGTTATTTCATGCATAATTATGATTTTCCCTCCTTTAAGGATTCTCCTATTCATAGGGACAATTTAGTGCAAGAAGAGGTTATTAACACTTCTTCTAAACATAAACATAGATTTGGCATATGCAACACAGATAGAAAACATAAAAAAATTACTTCCCTCATGATGCTCCAAAAGCCATTCAATCTTCCTTGTCCTCCTCGTCTCCATGATCTTGTTGCTCTAAGATTGATGAATGAAGAGTGGGAGGGATGGATGTAGTTAAATGTGGAATACTCTCACATTAGCATAACAATAGTGTGGATGTGTGGATAAGGATTTTGACATGATGAGGGTGCTATGATTATATTCTCACAATGAGAACATAAACTTGCTAATGGTATGGATTTATGACTAAAAGACCAGCATAATGATGTGATGAAAAGTGGATGAATGACCAACATAGAGATATGAAATGAAGTGGATGATTTGCGATGAATGAAGGCTTCAATTTATAGACTTTGGAGATTCAAAATCGACGATCAAGATTGGAAGGATGATGAACAGATCAGATTGAAGCGGAGGATATGAAGTGGACAAGGCACATAGCCTTTTGACATGTAGACCAAGTGTTAATCCTTGTTAAGAATAATTGGCATGGGGAAGAGGGAAAGGTTTTCTCACACATGTGTGAGCACATCTTGGGAATAACACTTGTTATGGGGAAGAGGATGAGATTTGCTCACACATGTGTGAGAAAATCTTAGGAAGACCATGAGGTTGACAAGTGGAAACACTTTTGGAAAAGTGTAAGGGCTATAGGAAGGGGGGTTATCACACTCAAACTAAAAGGGAAAGTTGTAGGGTGGCTCCATGGGGAAGAGAATTCTCACACGTGTGAGCACCCCTTGGTCAAAGGTGAGGCGAAGAGGTGAATAACTTGTGCATGCAAGCCATTTATGAGGGGAGTCACATGTGGACTTGGGTAGATATGTAACATTAAAAATAGGATAAATGTTAATAGGGATTAGGCTTGGGTTAATTAGCTTAATGAAGGGGGTTAAAAGGTGTTTGTAGGTTATTAACATTAGGCTTGGGTTGATTAGCTTATTGAAGGGGGTTAAAAGGTGGGTTTGTAGGAATCACCCAATTAATTTAATTAATTGTGAATTAATATAATTAATAGGGATTAGGATAAGGATTGGAATATTGGCTAAGGTTGAGTTTGATTTATTTCAATAAATCAAACTTTAGAGGAAATGAGACAAATATAATTAATTTAATAAATTAATTATATTGATGGAAGGGGGTGATTAATTAAATATGATTTAATTAATTTAGGGAAACTAAAGGTTTAAAATTTTTAAATAAAATTAATTATACGATGTGGGGTGATTAATTAAATATTAATTTAATTAATTTTTATGTGTCTACATATCCCTCTCCCTACCTCTCTTTATATACCACTTCCTATGTCTTCATCTTTCTATCTCTCCATATCCCCCTCACATTATTTGCCTCTTTCTATCTCTATTTTTCCTCTCCCTCTTCTTTTCCTCTTCCATCTCTCCCTCTCTATATATTGATCTCTCTCACCCCCCCCACCTCTCTCTCTGTATCCATTTTTTTATATTTTCTATCTCTCTTTTACTCATATACACAGTCTTATTTTCTCCCTACTTGTCTCCATCTCTTTATAACTCCCCTTTCCACCTCTCTCCCTATCTTTACCTCTCCCTATTACTTGTATCTATCACCTTTCTCTCTTATTATTTTCCCCTCTATCTCTATCAACCTAACTCTCCCTCGCCCTCTCTATCTATATCTTATTATCTCTACCTCTATCTTGTTGACTCCATTTCTCCCTCTTTATATCTTTATCTATCTATTACCCTCTTTATCTTCTTCTCTATCTATTTCTATATGTATCTCTCTACCTCTATCTGAAGAAGTTGAGAAAATACAACTTCAGAGATCCCAAGAACACCTGTTAGCAAAATACCTGTCACGAGAGAAGATTGGAGACAAAAACACAATAAAGGCTTTGATACAATGAAGAAGTTGAGAAAATACAACTTTAGAGATCCCAAGAACACTTGCATGCATATACCTATCACAAGAGAAGAATGGAGGCACATAAAGCAAAAAAGAATAAATGCTCTGAAGAAGAAGATTATCATTCAGAGAGGAAAAATGAAAAATAAAGTTACAATACAATCCTTATGACGGGAGAATTAGAAGGCCCTAAAGATGTGCAACCCTAAAGAGATAAAGAGTATTTAATAATTAGAATAATTATTAAATACCTACAATATTATTAAATGCCTAAGTTTAGCTTAAGCACAGAGTATAATAGACTAATAATTAAATAAATAATTATTAGCTAATACAAGATAACTCTAACACCCCCCCTTAAGATGAACTTAGGAAGTAGCTAAAAAACTAAATGCATGAAGCAAAAAAAAAATTGGGTCCCAGCAACAAGGCCTGATGAGGTACCCAATCACAACCAAATCTCTATGAATCAGAAAAATAGAGAAAACCACGTGGGAAAAAAACTCTACTCCAAAAAGAGATGGAAAAAGCAAGTGAAGGACTGAAGAAGCCTCCAAACAAGAATGTTCTAAAAAGATAGGAACAAGAGAAGATCATGAAGAACACCACTGAAGCATGAAATAGCTGCAAACATTGTCGAAGAGTAACTGTTGATCTGAAGAACCTCCACTGAAATAGAACATGACTAGGTAGAGAAGACTGTAATCTACATGAGTGCCCTCAAATGACACTACTCGAATCAGATGGCAAACAAGGGCAAACAATTGAACTCAAAGATACAGATGGCATGAGAAACCAAAGCCTGAAGAGTTGATCAATCGAACCAAGGAAGAATTAAAAAAATAGGACAAACCTCCCTGTAATGCTGAAAAGGGAGAGGGATAGGTACACTGAAAAGAATGGCCAACAAGAACTACATGACGAAGAACCAGGAACATCGAAGGTGCAGAGAAAAAGTACATAGTGTCATGGAGGAACACTCACTTGACACACATCATGAGGCAAATGTCGTGGAAGGAACACTCACTGGACAAAGGTAGATGGTAAACAAAAGGCAAACATCAACCCCCCCATGGCACTTTATAATTAGTGCATGTACAATAAGCCACAAGATGTTCAAGATCCCAAGTAAACAATGCATGATGGCACTTTATCTCAATGCATTTGCATAAATAAAATGCTACAATGATAAGAAGAGATAGAAGACTAGAAACAGAAAGAACAACAAAAAATGAGACATCCTACTCAGAGAAAGAGATCCCGGGACCTAAAACATCCAAGATATTCATCAGAGTGCTGAAAAGCAAAAAACTGAATAAAATATACCTGGAGCAAAATCTAGAAAGAAAAATCATATGAATGGAAAGAACACAAAACAATCTTTCCAATGATATAAAGTTTTCAAAAAATGGATTTTGGATGCTCAAGTTATGTCTCCCGGAATGCAAAAAGGAACCGCTAGCTTTGAGAGAAAAAAACACCATCAAAAAAGTAAAATCAAAAGTTAAAACCTCCAGATTTGAAGAGATCTCGAAAAGAGCTTTCCGACGATATAAAGTTTTTGAAAAAGCACCTCCGTATGACCAAGTTACGGCCGAAAGAAAAAATCCCCTCTTGTAAAGCATAAATAAGGTTTTAAAATAAAAAATAATTATTTTTTAAAATTTTGACACATTTGCAGGTACAATTGTACGGATTTTTATGCCTCGTAAAATGTGTCAATGAAAAAATCATGGCCCAGATGCCCTTGTCACCAAAATAGGTCAAATTATATATCAAAATGACTAGAAATGCCCTTCGGAAGCCAACAGTGAGGTCTTTTTTGGCCCAAAATGCTCTGAAATTTTTTTAAATGATTTTTCAAATGAATTTCTTGAAATTCCTGCCAAAAATATCCAGAACCCAAATTTGTCGAAATTTGACAAATTTTATGTGAAAATGGGGGGTTTCTAGGAGTTCTGAGCTCAATAGTGAGGTCCGTTTGAGCCCAAAATGATCAAAAACAAAACAGCTATCCCATATCCAATAAAAAAACTCTGAAAAAGCTTGAAACCCTCCTCCAAAAAATCTTCTAAAAAATCAGGAACAAGCAGCAGCAGATGTAGGCTCTGATACCATGAAGAAGTTGAGAAAATACAACTTCAGAGATCCCAAGAACACCTGTTAGCAAAATACCTATCACAAGAGAAGATTGGAGACAAAAACACAATAAAGGCTCTGATACCATGAAGAAGTTAAGAAAAGACAACTTTAGAGATCCCAAGAACACCTGCATGCAAATACCTGTCACAAGAGAAAAATGGAGGCACATAAAGCAAAAAAGCATAAATGCTCTAAAGAAGAAGATTATCATTCAGAGAGGAAAAATAAAAAATAAAGTTACAATACAATCCTTATGACAAGAGAATTAGAAACCCTAAAGATGTGCAACCCTAAAGAGATAAAGAGTATTTAATAATTAGAATAATTATTAAATACCAACAATATTATTAAATGCCTAAGTTTAGCTTAAGCGTAGAGTATAATAGACTAATAATTAAATAAATAATTATTAGCTAATACAAGATAACTCTAACACTATCTCCCTATCTCTGCCTCTACCTCATTATCTCTCTTTTATTCACTCCATCTCTCCTAATCTCTCTATCCCTCTCCAAATCCCTCTCCGTTTCTCTCTAACTACCTCTATCTATATCACTCCTCTCCCTCTCTATCTATTAAGTTTTATTTCCTTCTCCCTCCCCTTCCTATCCATATCTTTCTCTAACTATATCTCCTTACATCTCCTCCTCTATCACTTTCCCTCTTCCTCTCTATATATTGGGTCATCTTTCCCCCTCTCCCCTGTTATTTATCTCCCTCCTCTACATATCTATATCCCTTTCTATCTCCCCATTCTTTCTCTCTCCCCATCTCTCACCCCCTCTATCTATCCCTATCCCTTGTCTATATGTTCATTGCCAACCCTCTCGCCCTTTCTATTCTCATATCTATCTCTCTTTCTCTTTCCATATATCACTATCTCTCCCTCTTTCTCTCCCTCTCTCTTTGTCTCCCTCTATTTCTCTTGATCTCTATTTGTCTATCTCTACTTTTTCTATTTTATGTATCTCTCTTTCTCCCCCCTCTCTATATCTCCTTTTATCTCTTGCTCTACCTCACCATTTATCTCTCTCTCTCTATCTATCTATCTCTTCATCTTTCACTCTATTTATTGGTCCTTATTCTCTCTCTCTCTATTTATTTCTCCCTCTGTTCATCTCCATTTATCTATCTCTACTTGTCATTGTTTGTATATCTCTATATCTATCTCTATGTTTCTCCTTTTCTCTCCCCCTCTCTATAGATATCATTTATCTCTCTATCTCTCCACCTCACCATCTATATTTATCTATCTATCTCCTCTCCTCCCCCTTCCTCTATATCTCTCTATCTCTATCTTCTTGATTTGGAAGTTTTGTTTCATTCACATTTCAATCCTTGTAAGTGAATGCATAGTTGATTTAAAACTATCACTTCTCCATTGATGCTTTCTCATAGATGGTTCAGTTGCTAAATGGAATATTCCATTGAAAAAAGTAAAATTCTAATAGATTTTCGAACTTTGTGCACTTAAGCCAAAAGATCATGACACTAATGGTACAAAGTGAAAACTTAATATACATCAACAATTTTTATGTATTAGAAGTGTCATTCACATGTTGCATTACATACCAATGTGCACATAAGGTATCATGGTAAGCCCACTGACACACAAGATAATATCACCAATGTATCAAGAGTGGTGGAACAAAGGGAAAGACTTCACTAATCATGTTAAAGGCCATTATTACCTTTGTTGCATAAACAACATCATTATCTAATTGGCCTACCGATTGACCTCATGTACTACACAAATGTATGCATCTAATAGACCAATTTTTTACTAATTGATTTTCCATGCCTCTTCTACATATCCATTGCACACCAAAATGCAATTGCTAATTCGGTAACTTAGAAAACAAGCCAACTTGAACCCCAAATTCAAATTTTAACACAAATAATAACTTGGGGAAAAAGCTAAAATTCGGAAGCACATTGTATCTACCCAGACCTTATGGTAAAGATGATCCTCGTTTCAGTAGGGTTTAAGAATAAATACCATTACTTGTTTTTGCTTCCATAAATCCTAAAATCCTCATCTGATATAAAAGTGTGTTGCAACAAAAGAACAAGGCAAGGATGAGTGCATGAAACAAGCAAGCCTAACCCTGATATTGAGACTGAGAGGAGGCAACACCCTCTTTTCATGCATCATAGTTCAATATGCTAGTATCCTTTTTAGCATAACAAAAATATTTAGGTTATTTTCTCTTTATCGGGATTTTTGATATGACAGAGTTTTGAAGATTTGTGCAGGTACTTCAAGGGTATCAGTTAATTGTAATATGCACTATTTCTTCTTTTGGCCTCAGTCTGTTACATATCAAAAATAAAAACATTGCATATATAGATAATCTCATCACCAATTTTTTTTAATATGAAACCAATGAATGTACACTTAAAACTAGTCAAGGTCAAGTAAAAAAATTATGAATGCTTTTATGTGAATATGAAGGCATTCTGGCTAGAGAAGAGATATACTGGAAACATAAATCTCGAGAGACATGGTTAGAAGATGGAGATAGAAACACTAAATTTTTTCACAACAGTGTCAAAATGAAAAGGGCAGCAAATAAGACTACTCAAATCACCAATGATAGTGATCAGATCATTATGGATCAAGATCTGATCGCAAAAGATGCAACCAAGTACTTTGAAAATATTCTCAACAACTAGGAGCACTCAGACCTCCCTAACAATAGAATCTTATTAAATAACATACCCAAACTGATAACAGAGGATGATAATCAAATGTTAAACTCCAAAATCACCCATGAAGAAGTCAAAATGACTTTGGCACAATTTCAAGGAGATAAAGCCCCTGGACCGAATGGCTTCCGTGCGGGTTTTTTTCAGGAATATTGGCACATCTTAGGGGACGAGGTTACTAATGCCTTGGAATCTGCCCGCAATGCAAGGAAGTTCCTTAAAGAGATCAATAACACCTTTTTGGCCTTAATTCCAAAGAAGGAGAATCCCTCAAAGTGGGAAGAATTTAGACCCATTTCTTTATGCAACATGACTTATAAACTACTAGCTAAAGTCACAGCAAATAGACTAAAGAAATTACTGCCTGCCATAATATCATAAGAACAAATGGGCTTTGTACCCAATAGATCAATTTTGGACGAGATTATTATCATCCAAGAAGCCATCCATTCCTGTCAGTTCCAAGGGCAACCTAATATGTTGGTAAAATTAGATATCAAAAAGGCTTATGACAAAGTGGATTGGTATTTCCTTTGTAGCTGCATGAAGGCCTTTGGCTTTAACAAACAATGGGTTAATTGGGTTTACTTCTGCATATCAAACCCTAGGTTCTCTATCTTACTAAATGGGAAACTGGAAGGCTTCTTTGAAGTATCGAGGGGACTCAGATAGGGAGATCCCTTATCCCCATTCTTATTTATAATTATGTTTGATGCCTTAGGCAGAAGCCTGGATGCATTACGAAGGGCTGGCAGACTGGCGGGGATTCAGATCACCGGAGGGGTAGATCCATGTACTCATCAACACTTTGTTGATGACACAATGATTCTTGGAAAAGGGTAGTTGAAGGAAGCTAAGGAAATCAATAAAATGTTACAATCTTATGGGCTGGCTTCCGAAGAGATGGTAAACAAGGAGAAATTGAAGATATTATTTTTTAATATGGAGGCACAAGAGGAATACAGAATAGCTTTGTGTCTAGGGTACAAAATAGGTCATCTACCATTCTTGTATTTATGGATGCCTCTGGACAAAGGTATCAAAACCAACAAACTCCGAGATCCCCTGATTGAAAGGGTGAGGAAGAAGTTGTCATCTTGGAAAGTCTTATGGCTAACAGGGGCAGGAAGATTAACCCTCATAAAAATAGTTTTAGCAGCAATGCCTATCTATCTTCTATCATGTATACCACTTCCAAAAGGGGCCTATAAGAAACTAACTCAAACAATTAGAGATTTATATTGGAATGGTGTAGAAGATAAGAACAAAATGAAACTGATATCATGGGAAAAGATATGTAGAGAAAAGAGTGATGGAGGCACGGGAATAAGAAAATTACTATGGAAAAATAAGGCTTTAAGGGCAAAATTGGCATGGAGAATGTACGCATCCTCAAAAGCCAAATGGGTCATAATCCTTAGGAGAAAATACATATCACAAAATCAGAGAGAGGCAGTATTTAGGGAAACAAACCCACCCAAGGGATCTAGAATCTGGA
>NC_081415.1:551655434-551690434 GCF_030272615.1 Cryptomeria japonica
TCCTTCCTCAGAGAGATCTCTAGCAAACGTTGGTCAGTTATTCTGAGATCGGAAGATGATCTGGTCATATGTGACCAAAAGGATTCTGGGCGATGAGATTATATACTTGGAACATAGAAAATGAGTTAATAGTAGCATCCCAACAAGGTTTGCAACAATATTACTCATAATGGGAGAAGATAAAGCAGTCACAGTCACACTATGTAGGCTAATATTGAAAGAAGAATATCTAGTTAACCTGGAAATGGCTATTAAATGTGTGGATGATAAGCTATATATACTTTACCCTGAAGATTACACCAAAGTTGCGGAAGCCATAGACAAGGAAGAGGCACTCAATATAGAATTTAAGAGGCCTATTCTCAGCAGCAAGGATCAGAAACTATGTTGCCAAAGACAAATAGAGATAGCAAGGAGCATTGCATTCCTCAAACAATGGCTTGGTGTGGTAAAAGAGCCAAAAGGTGAATGGTGGGCAAGTTATATGGTAGAGGAGGGTTGGACCCCATTCTAGGTTAATAATCCCAGTGATAAGGAGGATGAGGAAACATAGGCCTCTAGCATGGAAGTCGTAGATGATAAGGAGGAATAATAAGTTTTCATAGCATAGGTTTGTTTGAAGTTACTAATATAACTAATCTAATACACGGGGATGTAGGATCTACAGTTAGTACAAGGCACATATTGAACTATTTACGAAAGCACTTTGATATAAGGATGGCTTAGAAATGTATGACTTTGTTATAGCATAGATAGCGAAGGGTAAGATACTCACTTGATGGCATTTTCAAAACATATAGATATACTAAATAAGTGAAGTTTAGAATCTAGATGTTTCTTTGAGCCAGGCATACACTAAAATATAGTAACAAGAAGTACTCTAGTAACTCTTTCATATTGGTATACTTCAGCATTTACATTTAGACATCTATAAGACTAGAATATCATGGTAAGATCATGAATTACAAGCTAGATGGGTTGTGTTATTATCAGTCTTTTGTTGACCAGTGTTTATACCTCTATTATTATTGTAGCCTAGGTAATCTTTCATAGTATAGCCAACAATTTATGATGTTGACTTAATATGAAAGAAGCCTAGGCTATAATAACAACATGGGAAAGTATGCAGAGATAATACTAGTTCTTCTTCTTTTTTGTACTAACACTTAATAAAGTGGTTTGCAGAAGGATTGTCTTGAGAATCTGTTTTGCAGGAAAAGCAGAAGGCAAAAATATGGCAAAAGCAGCAACCGTGAACAACGAAGTCTGGCAGAAGCAAGTTAACTCATTGGAAATTATAGATACTACCTATAAAGGGCTTTTTGAACAACCAGAAGGAAGAATTTGTAAAAGATTATATGTAACTCAATAAATGATATTAGATACTGACTAGACCTATGGTCCCAGGCAAGGTCGGAGGTTTTCTCCTCTCCGCTCTTTCCTACTGGCGCCCGCACTGAGTGGAGATTGTAATTCTATTTATTAATAAAATATGGCTTAGGCCTTTTACAGAGCAAAAAAAAAAGTGTCGTATAGAAACTAGTCTGAGTCATTATAACATATTTGAAAATCAATATCTAGTAGATTTTTGTGCTAACATTTGGTTAACCTATAAGAGAAGGATTTGTTAAACTTGTATGATTTTGAGTGATTGACTTAATAGAATGCATATTTGGAGAAATAAGTTTTAGAGAAGCATTTGTAAACACCTAGGGTTTTTTTTATGAATAGGTGTCAACATTCTAATAATTAGAAAATAAAAGCACAAATTCAAAAAAAGGAGGGTTGATACTAGATCACACCTAGCATTTAAAAAGAGGCTAAGCCCGGAACAAGAAACAAACATCAAAACCAACGCCATTAAGCAACAAGAGTAACAAATTTAAAAAATGGGTTGGTGTGTTAGAAGAGGTCACATCATGGGATGTGATTTGTTATTTAGGAAACCTTTTGTATAGTTTTCATTTCTTAGTTGTATGCAAATCAAACTTTAAAATTTGAAAAAGAAAAAAAACAACCTACTTCTACTGAGCTAAGGACACTTATTTCAAGTCTCATTATCTTTGCTTTGGTTCTCTCTTTTTGTTTGTATCCCTTTTGTATTCTTAGTATAGTTAAGGATGTCCATTATTTTTGTTGATGTTGTATTTGATGTATTTTGAGTTCAATTTGGTCACAACCCTTTGTTTATGTCTATAAACTATTTTCCAATCAAAGTTAAAGGTTTATTTGATATTGATTGATTCCTCTTTATTTTTTGTCACAACTTAGTTCAAAATCTCCACACCCTTAGTAAATGTTGTTAATATAGTGAACACTATAACCTAACAACTCCATGCACTTTTCATTATTTTATCATTTGACTTCTTATCCTTCCAGTTCAAAAGTTTGTAAGTGATATCATTATAACATAAGGTTGACTAATTGTGATCATTATTTTCATTGGTCTTAATATACATTTGTTCTCCTATGTGAGCTAGGTGTGTATTATAGCTCATAGTTTTCCTCAACTTGACATGTGAGTGAGCCACCTTCTGCTTTGCCTCATGCCCAACTACTTGATGTTACATATTTAAACTGAAATAGATATATACTATCGCAAGTACTTATGGTTTAACCAAGTAAAAGTGTTATATGTTGGAAAAGATGTACATTGTTCACCTTCCATAATATTAATAATGCAAAATTAATATTTGATTTGTGGTGCATCTAGGAATTTTAGGGATGAGTGCATTGTATAGGTTATGCATTATTAGGTCCACTTGCATGTTGTCTATAACATTGGATAAGTATTTAAGGTGGGTTTTATAATGAGAAAATATTTAATATTGGAAAAACTTAGTACCAAGAGGAAAATTTAATACCAAAATTTGAGTTCTAAGGGAACATGATTTTGTAAGCTCGTGGTTTAGAGGCTTATGGTTTGTGTAATTTACTAGTTGGTGCTTTTGTGCAATCTTATTTCTATAAAAGTAAATACATGAGTAGTTATTGAGATTGACTATTATAACCTTTGACTTTTTGGCTAGGGTTGATTGAGCAACTCTTTTCATTTGAATATCGGAGGAGAAGGAGTGAGAATTGGAATGTGTGGCTATATGATTCTCATTTTCTTATTCATATGGAGTGAAATTACATAGATTGATGTTTCAGAATCCTTTAACAAATATTTTGTAAGTGTATTGTAATATTAGTTCACAAGATAAAACATTGAACGTGTGAGTTATTTTTAAGGTTGGATTTTTTCCTTTGAGCATTTTCTTTGGGTACATTTTGTGTCATCTTGATGGTATATTTGTCTATTATTTTGTTGTGGTTTTGAATGATTTTTAACATATATTTATCTCTCAAGGTTATGAGGAAATGATTTTTAGTTATAAATATTATTTGATTTGGTATCAGAGCTTTGTTTTTAGTTTGGATTCTTTTTGTAAGGGTTTGGGAAATGAAATTTTGTTGAAAACCTCTTGGACAAAAAAGGATCTCACAATTGAGCTTAGAAGGCTCAAAAACTTATGGACCCATGTAAAATTTGACTGTGTTTGGAGCAAAAAAACCATTGTTAAGGCCATGAAGGAAATTGAGATATAGATTGTTCATATGATCATAGTGATAAGAAAAACAATATTATGTAGAATATTCATTGTATCAAGCCACTAGTTGAATTGTATACAATCTATACAAAACAAATAAATAAAAATTTGATGTTAGCTTGGACCCAAGGGAACAAACCTTGGTCATCAATAGGATTAGCCACTATTAACACCTAGCTTGCAATGATTGAGAACTTGTTCTTGTCGCATTTGCCCAAATTATCAACTCAGTTGTCACCAAAGATGCATAATTGATCTTTGCACTTATCCTCCACATGACTAACCCTACCATGGAGGGTGCCAACATGCCACTCACCACTTGCCAATCACTAGAATAATGGCATAACTTTTTTATTATGGCTTAAAAAGATTTTTTTAATGCATAGCTTTTACCAAAGGAATTAGATTTTTGTATTGTTGTAATTGACAAAAAGCTCTTTTTGAGTATTGCACTATGGAATTAATGGTTTTTTTGGATTTTACTATTTTGGATAGAAAATACCATTTGGAAACTAGTTATTTTTCTTGTTTTGGCAAGTCATATCTTTGTGCTACGATATTCAATTTTGGACTTCTTATAAGTGAGGAAGAACATTTTTTGAGCACATTATAATGGATTAGGTTTGGATATGTGATATATTCACTTACATTTTTGTTGATAACTATTTGTTGGTTCCTTTGACAACTATACATTAATCTAAAGGTGATTTGGTATTTGAGTCATGGTGAAACTTACGCATTTATCTTTGGTTGTCTATATTTAACATGGTTATTTATGTATGGTTGAATTTATATAACGTTGTAAGATATATGAGTTGTGCAAGTTTGTAGGTTATTTATACTTATAGGTTGCATATATAACATAGATACGAATCATTTATACCCATAGATATTTTAGTTTGGATGCAAATTATTGTGTCTACATGATATTTTGTGTTGTTATCCATTGACATTTGTTATATTTGCCTAATATGATATTACATATGATAGTATTACATGCTTGATGTGCTTTTCATGGTATCATTTTTCACTTACCACAAATTCCTTGTGTCTTTTATATGCAACTAATTGCAAGGGACATCATCACTAGAGTGTGTTCATGAGTTTGATTGCAATGATGTAGTTGTGACACATTATTATTTACGAGTACCAAATAGAATTTCATTACTATATCTAGATTGGAGACCTTATCATGGTAGTTGTAAAGACATATCCTATTCCATTTGGTCAAAGTCCTTGGCACCTTTCCTACTTAGTCATAGTCCTTTACATTTGTTTGCTTAGTTATCGACCTTGTCTACTTGACCATATTCCTTTATATTTATTTGCATAGTTAGAGTTGTACCATTTTCTATCATAGAAAAAAACTCTCATCCTACTCCTTTCACTTTTATATAAATAGTTCTCATAAATTGTGATGATAATAATTTTTAAATGGATGACAAAAAATTATGCACGATAGACATGATATTTTTACAATCCATAATAGTGCTTGAGTAGCTTCTTGATAAAACTACATATAATTTTTTTGGCTAATACACTTATATCCAAAAGTAGTGCAAACAAATGTTATCCATTGCAATTTGTTCTTTTGTGCTTGCATGTTTTTTATAAAACAATCATTACAACAAGAGTAAAGGTGATCAAATCCATAATTTATATACTATATTTATATCTTTTATCATTTGAGTGAGAATATATTAAATTTCATGTTGGCTATTTAATTTCACTTCACTTGCAATTCAAAGTAAGGACAAAATGTAATGGTTAGAATTACACATTTCCTTTTCCTCTTATATTTTGACCTCATTGCAACTAGATTTTCAAAAAACATTTAGTAGTATATAAAATAGATTTTTGTGTGAACATTGAAAATTAATGTTTTCTAATTCTAATCTCATATCACTCATCCCTAAAAATTGATCTTGATCCTCCCCCCATTTATCATTTTCCACTTTAATTCTAAAATCTAAACCCCCATTTCCAATAATCATTGTGAAGCAATGAAAATATTTCAAATCAAATGGTCTTTGATCCTCCCCACATTTATCATTTTCGGAATATTAACCCCCATTTCAAATAATCATTGTGAACTAGAATTAAACCCTCATTTCCAATAATCATTGTGAGCCAATCAATAATCATTGTGAATCAATTAAAATATTTCAAATTATGCATTGCAATAAAATATTTAAGAACCATCCCTAATATCTCGAATGAAAAACACTTAACTAAATAAAATTTAAAGAAAAATCAAATCAAATAGTCTTTTATTAATAAATGAGCACTTCATGAGGTGAGGTTTTCTTTCTCATAGTGTTTTGGTTACGAGGTGGTGTTGTTGTGACCATCAAGGTTCAAACCCCTATTGGGCCATTGTGATCGCAAGTCTTGTACCTTCACAGATCCATTATGCTCAAGGGTTTGAGTCTTAGTAGTGTTATATGGAAATGGGGTCCCCAATAGCGACCTCCAATTTATAGCCCTAGATCAAAAAGGTTTCATGTGGAGCCAGAGGATATTGCCATAGGTCAAAAAGTTTTCATGTGAAACCAGAGGACATTGCCATAGATCAAAAAGGTTTCATGTGAAACCAGAGGACATTGCCATAGGTCAAAAGTTTTCATGTTGAGCCACAAGCCAGAGGACATTGCCATAGGTCAAAAATTTTTCATGTTGAGCATTATGTTCTAGTGTCTAACCTCTAATTTGTAGTCCTAGGTCATAAAGAAGTTTCATATGGAACAAGAGGTCATTAACATAGGTTAAAAGATTTCATGTGAAGCTAGAAAGAATTGACATTATCTAACACATTTGAAAAAGGTATTTTTAGTTTAGTATTATGGGCTCCGTGATAATAAAAGTTACATGCGGGACATAATATAGCATCTCCTTTCACCTTGCTATTTTCAAAGTAATGAATGTGGGACTAATAAATAAGAAACTGTGATATTTTGTGTTGTTATCCATTGACATTTGTTATATTTGCCTAATATGATATTACATATGATAGTATTACATGCTTGATGTGCTTTTCATGGTATCATTTTTCACTTACCACCAATTCCTTGTGTCCTTTATATGCAACTAATTGCAAGGGACATCATCACTAGAGTGTGTTCATGAGTTTGATTGCAAATGATGTAGTTGTGACACATTATTATTTACGAGTACCAAATAGAATTTCATTACTATATCTAGATTGGAGACCTTATCATGGTAGTTGTAAAGACATATCCTATTCCATTTGGTCAAAGTCCTTGGCACCTTTCCTACTTAGTCATAGTCCTTTACATTTGTTTGCTTAGTTATCGACCTTGTCTACTTGACCATATTCCTTTATATTTATTTGCATAGTAAAAGGCGAAAGAATAGTTCGCGCTCTCTTGACCACGCGGCTCCGTGACATTAAAGAGTACATGCGGGACATTATATAGCATCTCCTTACACCTTGCTATTGTCGAAGTAATGAATGTGGGACTAATAAATAAGAAACTGCAAATGGCATTTCTCAAAGCTGCGAGATTGAAAAGAAGAGAAACACAAGGGGGCGTGCTTAACATTTCGATTCAATTCTAACTCATCAGAAATGTCTGCGTTTTTCTTCTGCTTACAGAATGCGTCTATTTACAATGGTGAATCCATCCAGTTTGTCTGTGTACCCAAAATTACTTATCTTTTAGTTCCTGCGGGAATAGCTCAGTTGGAGAGCTTCAGACTGAAGATATGAAGGTGTGTCACTTTACATACGCATATACCCAAATCCATCAAGACTAATGTACTAATTTGGAAGATTAAAAGTTCGCTCTACCATGTAAGAAACTTTCTATGAAAATTAATTACATAAATAAGACAATATCAGTGACTACACAATATAATTAAGAGTTAAAGTAGTCACAAGCTACTCTCAACCATGTGCACACTTCAGAATTAAGGTCAGAATTAAGGGTATAACATACTCCTTACACACAAATGTCATTCTAAATGATGATTATTTATGAAAGTTTTTACACAAAATCTTAATCATCTCCAAGAGTTAAAGTAGTCACAAGCTACTTTCAACCATGTGCACACTTCAGAATTAAGGGTATAACATACTCCCTACACACAAATGTAGTTCTAAATGATGATTACTTATGAAAGCTTTTACACGAAATCTTAATCATCCCCTATGACATATTTGACTAAAAATTCTACCATCCTCTCAATGTCCCAGTCCTTGATCCTTTTTGCATATCTAAAAAAAATGGATTTGAGATGGGTCTTCCCTGCACATCTATTTCAAAAAATACTATCTATATTAATTTACATGCTAATCAATGTATTGCTTCCTTTTTGTTATACGTCTTTCCCCTGCTTTCTATGTGACTAGAGAGTAACTCTTGTTGGTGTTGAATATGTATTGCTCTAATCTTTAGGTGTCCCTTCAAAAAAGATGTGAATGATGATAGATGGTGCACTAGCATTGATTGATTAATATGCTTAGGATCTTTATTGGGCTCAACAATTGTTTTGGCCTATCCTTCAAAATAATTTATGGATTTAGTGATGTAGGAATCTGTGACTACTACAAATTTCTAGTGACAATATTGGGCCATAACTCTATCTACCTTTTTGATAATCATCTTTTTTGTTTTATGCAAGCTTACTATGTGTGGATGCTTTTCATGTAACCCCCCTTAGTTCAACTATTTTACCATTTGAGTGAAACCACATAAATAGGTCCTAAAAGTTCATCTCAATTGTAATTAAGGTGGTGAATTATTAGACTCTCAAAACAATCTCTACTTCGTCTAGGGGGATAACAAACATAGGAAAATCAAGCATGTAGTCTTCTATGATAAATTTAATATTATGGCTTCTCCCTAAATAACTAATTGTACCTCCATTTATAATCATAACCTAATATCTAATCCTTGGGTGACTGAAATAATTTAAATATGTTTTTCATTTATTGTTTATGAAGTTATGAGTGCTCCCTAAGTCAATTAATGTTGGTACCTTCTCTTGTGTAAGGAGTCCCCAATATTTATGGGGGTGCTAATACTCGATAGTGTGTGATGATAGATAGTTAGTTGGACATATTTTGAATCTTTAATAACAACCACCACTAACTTTCCTTTTCATTTCTTCATATTAGCACCCTAAATCTAGAATAAATTCTTAATGCACTTATGTCCTTAACTATATTTACCATCATATTAAAACATAGATCTGTGGTCATTTCTTCTTTAATTTGTTAAGGAAACAATCTTGTAGGTTAAAGGGATGGTAGTAAAGGAGTCTTTCCATCTCTATTGTTAGTGGAATCCTCCCTTTAAAGATAACTTTTTTAACTCTATTGTACATGACATGATTAAAAAACTCAACTAAATGACTTGGTGTAAACATGTGTTCTTCATGTTGGATGTGATCTTGGAGGCCCCAAGAAATGAATCATTGAAATTTTATATATGATTATGTTCACTTGCAATGATAGATTAGATAACACCAAGTTCATCATATTAATACAATAGGCACAAGTACACATATTTATAATTATAACTAAATTTATAAAATAGCAAACCAATTTAACAAAATAGTTGATTTTTTTTTTTAATGTGCAATCTACAGTATGTTGGGAAAAGGTGCCTCAACCTTGTATTTCTAATGTTTGTATTTGTAATTAAATAACTTGCACAGTAGAAGATTGTAATAGGAAATATTTTGTAATTATTTATAATAATTGAGAACTATAAGCCGCTTATAGGGGCAAACATCCATATATCTTTAAGGAGAAAATAATTTATAATATGATTAATTAAAAATTAACCACTAGATCTTCTATATGTCCTTCTTATGCCTTGGATGTCATCCAAGCTAGCATAAAGACATATATAAGACAATATTAATGACTATGCAACTTATTAAGACCTGAGGCAACCACGAGCTACTCACAACCCTGTGCACACTATAAATTAAAGGTATAACATGCTCCCTACACACAAGTGTCTTCCCAAATGATGACCAATTATGAAAGCTTTTGCACAAAACATTCATCCTCCCCTACAACATATTTGAATAAAAATTATTCCTTCCTATGGGTTTCCTAATACTTGGATCCATTTTGCATGTCTAAAAAACTAAAATTGGGTTTGAGATGGGTCTTCTCTATACATATAGCTCAAAAAGAACTATCTATATTGCTTCATTTTGTTATGCATCTTTCCCTTGTTTTCTATGTGACTAGCGAGTAACTCTTGTTGGTGTTGAATGTGTTCCTCCATTGCTCTAACCTTTTGATGTCCCTTAAAGAGATGTGAATGATGGTAGATGGTGCCCTAGCATTGATTGATTGATATGCTTAGGATCTCTTTTGGGCTCGACAATTATTTTGGCCTTTCCTTCAAAATAACTTATGAATTTAGTGATGTAGGAATCTTTGACTACTACAAGATTCTAATGACAATATTGGGCCATAACTCTATCTACCCTTCTGTTAATCATATTTTTTCTTTGTTACAAGCTTACTATGTGTGGATGCTTTTGATGTAACCCCCCTAGTTCACTTTTTTTACTATTTGAGTGAAAACACATGAATAGGTCCTAGAAGTCATCTCAATTGTTCCTAAGGTAGTGAGCTATTAGACTCCCAAAACAATGTATTTTCCATCCAAGGGGATAACAAACATAGGGAATTCGTGTGTGTGGTCTCCCATGGCAAGTTTAATATTATGGCTTCTCCCTAGATATTTGATTGTACCTTGAATCTATAATCAAAACCTAATATTTAATGCTTGGGTAAATGAAATAATTTAATTATGTTCCTAACTTATTATTTATGGAGTTATAAGTGCCCCCTAATTCAATTTATGTTGGTAGCTTCTCTTGTTTAAGAAGTCCTTGATGTTTATGAGAATGCTAATACTTGAAAGTGTGTGATAAGAGATAGTTAGTTGAAACTATTTTGAATCTTTAACAACCACCACTACCTTTCCTCGCCCCTTTCTTCATATTGGAACCCTAAATCTAGAACAACTTATTAATGCACATATATTTGTTACTATATTTACCATCTATAGCATCATAAATTGACATTGGGCCAATTTACAACTCATGTTTGTGTCCCTACTTTAGCGTCTCTCTTCCTCATCTCTTGTTTACGTCTATTAAGTTCCTTACCTCTAATTATAATACCGTGTAAACACCTGCCAATTGATTTCCTGAAGGGGTATCCATCTCCTTGGGGCTTGATTAAGATCCCTAATTAAGAAGGACCAGAGTGCTAGTGCCTTGGTCCTAGGACCATAGCGCCCATGCCCTGGTCCTCTTAGTTGGGACCTATTTCAAAATGGGGCAAGGGTCTCACTTCTTCAACAGGAATTCAACTTTGTGGCTCCGCATGACCATTAGAGGTCAGCCTATTCGGTAAATGACCTAGATACCCCTATATAAAGACATTTGATCAATCTATTTTCATCCAAGAATCATAAGTTGGCATATCCAGTACTCTTGCATCCATGAAGCATTCATCATCAAGTATTTTCAGAGATCTTCAAGGCTGCATATCTTTCATTCAACCATTGTGGACCAAAATTAAACCATTCATATGCAAGCATGTGTGTGTGATTAGGGTTTTTTCATGTCCATACCATTTCATACAACATATTTGATTAAATTCAACAAGCAAAGCATCATCATCAATAATTTGAAATATCCCCCTAGGGATATTTATTCCATAAATTTGAACCAACGAACCACAAAATTCAACATACAATTTGCATGTAATTGATTTTAATTTATTCAACAAATTAAACTGAAAATCATTAAATTTTAGATTTAAACGGAATTTTTAAAATTTAGATATGAATATAGCCTCAATTTTTTAATAGAGCAACAACAAAAAAGTCCAATCATAGCCAGTGAACTTATAGTCTAATTGGATAACCAGTAAACTAAACTTGAAGCACAAAGTGAGCCACCTGAATGATAACTCCAACTGACAATGGGTTTTCGTCCACTGCCTCCAAGCTTTAGGGTTTGCATCCTTAAACCCGCTAAAAACTAGAGCTTCCCAAAAACTCTCCAAGAGAAACAAATTCCAAACATAAACCAAGCATACATAAACGAGCCTCTCCAAGTTATTAAATAGCTCAACCTTGTGACTCTTAGTTTGCCCACTGCCTGTCTCTTTGAATTCCCTTCTATTAATTAAGTGACTTTACTTTATAATTTGATGTTGACATAAAAAGTCACTTTAATTTGCATTAATAAATAATTAAATTAAGTTGTCTTTTAAATTATTATGCTTTGACAACTTAAACTTAATTATTTAAATGGATTTCCTAATGTCCGGCAGAAAGGGACATTACAATCCTCCCTCCTCAAAGATTGCTTGTCCTCGAGCAATCATGGATCTACTTACCGATACTAGGATCCCAAACCATCCTTAGAAACATTGTTCTACAAATCCATCGCGTCACACTGATTAAAACATCTGCATACCCACGGTGTAGCAGCATATCTTGGTCCACAAGAGCCAACACACCAAACATATCATTACCTTGATCCCACATCAATCTGTAGAACCCACTATAAGTCATGAAAGAATCTATCAGCCAATCACCTCAAAGTAACCATCCATGCATGTAGAACAACCAGACAAGATGAAGATGAACCCCCTCGTGCCCATAAACCATCATGAAGGAATACTAAAACTTGTTGCCATAACTCTGATCAACAAGATAAATGATTTCAAATATGTCGCCAAACCAATGCCAAACAAAGAAAAAACTCTCACACTCCATCTTTATCCAAGAGAAGCATCCTTCAACACCCCCATACCATTGAGTCGCTAATGTATTTAATGCAAAATCAGGAAGTTCTATATGATTCCAACTAGGACAACCACCTGACCACAAGAAATCAAAGAGTATGAAGTCACCAAGCAACAAATATACCGTTGCCCTATTAAGAGAAATAGATGACAGTCTCAAGATTGAGGTGTGTATGCCTTCACTGTCCAAGACTGATAACTCTCGAATGTCTAATTCACTACAAGTGTCGTCAATAAAATCAACTTCTTCACCCATGGATTGATCACTGTTAAGTGAAACTTCTGAGCTAGTAAAGTCATGCCTATCATCATCTTGATGCACGACTTCTTCCAAATTTGGAAGCTCATAAGTAACTGTTGTCCCATGACTATAACTACTTTGAAATCTACTTGTATTCCCTATTATCACAACCATTTCATTTCTGCAAATTAATTTTTCATCATCAAAATTTATGGGTTCATTCCCTCGTTGGACCTTCTAATCTTCATTGTTATTACTTGTATAACAAATGGCAGGACCATAGTGAATTATCTCGTACCTACCAATAGTATTGATCCCTTCAATAATTTGCATCATCTCCATGCTCTTAAGATTAGCTTCTTCTTCCTTAAGTGTCGTTGTAATTGAAGTTTGATTTTCTGATTTGGATAATTTAGAATGCATCATACTCAGCTATAAGCAAAGCTTGTCCACCTCCTTCTCCTTATATTTTGCAAACTTAATAGCAAGATCTCTATCCTTGAGCAATTTCAAATAATCTGACTTCATCTTTCCTAGTGCCTCTGTGATGGTGTGAAGGTGAGTACTATTGATTCCAATTGCCATTCTTTTTTCCCTTTCTTCCATTTGGGTTTTCTAAATGAGGTTTTCAATTAATTTATGAATATTGTCTTCTCTTGTTAGAACTTGCACAACTTCATCTTCTAAAACCATAAGATACTCCTTCAAATCTTGCACATCAAGAGGTTGTTGATCCAATTGGTCAAAGAGAGATGAGTTGTCCCTTATTAAATTTTCTAACTTACGAACTTTAGTAGCAGCCATATCATCGATCTCACAACAGGTTTATATGCATCCTTCATGAAGGAAAGGAGGGACCAAACTATGTTCATACAAAGATTCAACAGAAGAACTTGTCTCTTCACACAAATTATCTATGTTGATTTCTAGGTCACCACTAAAGAGTTTTAAATGCCTCTCACCTGAAACCATTGTTCCCTTCTTCAAATTATCCTCCTTAGTTGATTGAATGCCATTATCCTTTTTGCTTGTAATTTCAGCTTACTCCTCACGAGACAAGGAAGCATTCTCACCTGTACTTCTATCCTTATTACCATTTGGCTGCAATATATCCTCATCCTTATTAATTTCACAAATAAGATCAAGTGTCCAAGCCATCTGACATTTGAAACAAATATGCTCTCTTCTCATTTGGTTCTTTCTCTTCTTTGGAGATCCTAAAACCTATAAACCTATGGAGAATAGTTCCTTTTTTCAATCATATGTTCCCTAAACCTTCCAATTTTTTGCTCAATCAACCCTTTGGAGAACTCATAAGCACAAGGTGAGATTGTCGGCTTTTCTCTCCAGATTGCTAACAAATTTGATTACAACTGCCTGTAGATATCATCATCCTCATCGGATCATGGACAATATGTCGTACATATTTGTCTTCGCCTTCTCTGAATGGTGTTTCCTGGTTTCAGCAATGAAACAATTGAACATTTGAAGAATCAACTCTTCACATTGGAGATCCAACATAAGGTTGAATGATCTTGTCCTTGCCATAACTTCTAAAATTTTATCCCTCTTACCAAAAGTAGGGTCTTTGACATTATATAACCCATGCAGACTCTCCACAACCAGTTGTATAACCTCTTTCATTGTATCATCATCATAAGGTTCTTGGGGTGTTACAATCCTTATGATCTCAGATAAGCAAGAAGTAACCACTAACTTAATCTCATCATCTGGATGCCTTAACCACCTATGTTGTTTCAAGGTAGTCATTGTAGGAGACATAGCTAATTGCATCACATCACAAGGTCACCGCTCAACAAGGATCAAACAATCTTCCACCCTTTTAAGCATGTTCATGACATCATCCTTAGATCATAATTGATCATTGAGTTGAGTACCTACTTTATAGAGTGATCTTGCCAAATGTTTAATATCTTCAGTTGCCATGGTTCGAACTGAAAATCAAAACTCTGAATCTTCCCTGTTTGTCAAAACCACCTTCCCAAATTGCCTTAAACCATTTTGTCAAAAAGTTGATGCACAGTGTCCTTTTAACCAAATTTCCTTCCTGACTATATTGTTTATGGGTTTGGTTGTCACCTGGTGTGTTTTGTTTATTTCATTTTTGCATTCATTCACTTTCTCATATTTATAGGCATGAATTTACCAGTAATCACTTTTTTATGAAACATGGATTTACAACCTCAAATGCTAATGCTGGAACTTGAAACTCATAAAATTAACAACAGTTCATACTAACAAATGGCTCAATTTATTCCTAGCTAGTCATAGTTATGAACTACTCTTACTGTGCATTGTATTACCACTTTGTTTTGCAATACAAGAACCATTTATACTTCATGTTATTGTGAGGATCCGGTTGTTACTGAGAGAGGGGGGTGGGGTGGGGGGGGGGGTGAATCAGTGATAACAATAAACTGTAATCTTTCACTAATCTAAAAACACTTCTAAAAAGCAGTTCATAATCAATACCGGTAACTACTCAATCAATCACTTAAAGCAGATTTACCAAACTACTCATTCATGCGTTCATCAACATGTATGCAATGTAAAGATATCAAATCCATACATAAACAAATAAATCACCATACGAACACAGAGATTTTTCACATATAAACCCAAATGGGAAAAACCATGATGAGAATTGGCACCCATAAAATATTTGCACTCTTTCAAAATGTGCCCTGTTAAAGGCCTATCCTGGTTAGGAGCTTTACAATAATGCTCGATTAAGAGCAGACCCTGTTAGGAGTCACCTGGTGAAGGGATTTTAACCTCAGCTCTATTAGAAGTTCTACCCTTTTAGGAGTCACCTTGCTAAAGGATTTAAAATGAGCCACCCAATGAAGGGATTTACAACATCGGGCCTGTTAGGACCTACTCGGTTAAGGGATTTTAATATTGCTGCAACTGTTAGGAAACAACATGCAAATGATCTGATCAATGCACTCTCTACTTGCTAGTATAGATCCATTTAAGCTCCAATCTGCTTCACACATCTAGACATCTCAATCTGGTTCAACACACTCTCCTTCTTTGATCACCAACACAAAAACCTTCTCAAACTTTACCTAAATACATTTTTCAACTAGGTCGGTTACATAACCATAACAACATTCAAAATACATTGAATTTACATCATAGATCATTGCAGACCATTACAAATATTTATAGATCATCATACAGATCATTACAACAAATTTTAAGACAATTACAGTCGTTGAATGATCATAACACATCATCGCACATCACTCTAATAAGCTATCAAACCCTTAACACATTTTGCTAAGCGCTTTGTTGTTTCCCAATAAATTCATTCCTTGTACGCACTTATGAACATGATAAGATTTACCGTCAAACCATAAAACATCACTGGTCAAAGATCTTGACACCGGTTCTCAAACCCTACAATGAATATACAACAACCAATTACAAACATGACTTTCGGTTCTCCAAACATGGTGTGGTTCCAGTCATAGACTCATTACAATGTCATAAGCATACATTCCAAGCCGCAACTCTTAACTCAACATGGATCTCTACTGCAACCATCTCCTTCATTGTTCCTGCTTACTGGTTCACTGTCAACTTAGCAAATATTCTATTATCCATTAGGCTTAGATAACATAGATAACTTAGATAACTTAGATGATATACCAAACATAAACAAACATGGTTGTCATCAATGACAAAACAAATAATTATATCATCACCAACAATCCATCAATATATCATCACCAACAATCCTTTACCGGTACATCATCATCTCTATCAACTATGCCAATATGCCAACACTTCACACTAATTAATGAGAACCTGGCATTTAATTTCTTGTAGATGTTTCTAGTCCCAACATCCAGTAGCCATCTCCACCTTTTTTTTCAATCTGCTATAGACCCTTGACTCCCAACGCTGCTAGTGCCAAGAAAGGCTTTGTCCACGCCCAGCTGGGTATACACGCACTACTCCTTGACCACCCCTATCACCCTTACGCACACAACATGAACAACACTCCTAGATGATTCACACAGTCTAATGGAAAAGTTACAACTAGCGAGATGAAGTAGTTTAATGCTATTACAACCTGCAACCAATACATCTATGATCTCTCCCCACAGGTAATTGATTATGAGCTAGGTCAATGTAGTATAGATGTCTGGATCTCTTCCCAAATCACTCAGATTGAACTAAACTCTCCACACACCACTTCAGCACTTATCAACCTTGCAATGGAAGTACAACCTCAGTAACTATGATCCCCTGTATGTTAGAGCTACTTAATCTCCTGTGTGTAGTAATGAAGGAGACGTGATTAATGTTGGAGGTAATTATTCATTCCAGCTCCTGTATTTTTTTCTAATACTTGTTGTATGATATCTACGACCTGTTGTGGTAACAAAGTTGCAGCTGATATAAAACTGTGACCCGTTTAGAACTGTGGCATTTTCTTTAATGTTTGAACAGTCCAATCATGCCGCCAAAGATACATTTCTCCACTTCAAAAACTTGTGGCTCAACAGTCCCTTTTGTTGTATGCACAGTTCTGCGATTTTCACACACACAATAACCAGACATTTCACACGGTAATCTTCCTTCACGGGCTTCTTTGTTGTACGTGACAATGAAAATAATTAGCTCACACAATCCTAGTGAACGCCAAAGATCACATCATGGAAGGAAGCCACACGTTTCGGAAAAATAAACTTGTGGTCCTTCTAATACCACAAAATTTTGATGCGACTGGCCAAGCACAAATCTTATCAAACCAATGATATTCGTCTCCTTAATAAGTCAAAGCATATAATATTATGTTATTCAAACCAAGGAATCCCACCCATAGACCTTCCATTTAGAAATGAGAAAGGTAGTCAACTGAGCATGAAGGTGATTCAACTACCAATGGATGGATCGATTTTTTTTAATGAAACAACTTCACCAATATTCTTGCTCGCACCAAATTGATAATTTCCATGCATTAAACTCAAGTGTCCAATGCACACCATTCAACCAATAATCATCAAAATGGCTTAAGAAGATGAAATGACTCTGCCTTTTCTTCCTTGCATGAATTAATGACCGCCAAAACTTGTAGCGGTCAATATGTGCTGAAGGGAAAAATGGATCGCTTCAAATTCTTTGTCGTTCCTTGCACCTGCTTAAACAAGACTCCATAATGAAAAAACATTTTTCATCAAAAGACTCCTCCAACAATTAAGAACTTGCTCAGAATTTGGAACCGCATCAATCTTTGGTCGGTGCAAAATAACAACGAGTACGTGGTGATTTCCTTTCCTTGGTCGAAAATGGTAGCCAACTATTCCCCAAAGTTCCACCTCTTTCAAAGCAACCTGACTTGTTAAATATAACTAATGATTAATATTCATCAGAGATGGCTTCCCATTTCCAGTTTGGCCAGCACTGCTATCGACTTGGAACACAGTTGATTTCTTCAACTCACCACTCACAAATCATCAGAGACGACTCTCCATAATATTTCCAAGCAGTTGACAACACTACCTTCGCTACCAGAAAAACTTATCACTCCAAAATTATTTCAAAGTCACAATGCAACTGAATAAATAATTCCTCAATTCCACTGCATGAATGTCATTGGCTCAAATTATTTTTTGAAGTTTCATAAAATTGTTGCATATCAATGGTACCCACGATTCCCATATAGCCGCCAATGCAATGAAGTGACAGTCACAACTCACGTTTTAATCAAACTCCCAAAAAAAAATTCATTGACAAAGCTTGCATACTCGACAATATGAAGTAAAACAAGCACCGTACGGAAAATGCATATGTTTATCACACCTGGCTCAATAAATAAGAATATTGACCTCCTCTAGTCAATCTCCAACAGCTATAATTGGATTAAATATTTAATTATAGATTTTGCTCTAAAAATATTATTTTTGTGCTCAGAATATCATAGACCCACCACAAGATATTTTAATGGAAATAGTTTCACGGCGGAAACAAAGATCCCCATGAATTATAATATTAAGAAAATGACTCCAGTTCTGCAGATAGATTATTACCACAAACTTATTTCCAACTGAAATCCCTCCTAGAACTGAATACCTAAACATAGTTATCCCAATAGGCTGACAGGATGCACAACTCTGATACCACTGAAATATCCCCCTAGGGATATTTATTCCAGAAATTTGAACCAATGAACCACAAAATTCAACATACAATTTGCATGTAATTGATTTCAATTTATTAAGCAAATTACACTGAAAATCATTAAATTTCATATGTAAACAAAATTTCTGAAATTTAGATATGAATATAGCCTCAAATATTTAATAGAGCAACAACAACAAAAAAAATCAATCATAGCCATAGAACTTACAGTCTAATTGGATAACCAGTAAATTAAACCTGAAGCACAAAGTGAGCCACCTGAATGATAACTCCAACTGATAATGGGTTTCCGTCCACTGCCTCCGACCTCTAGGGTTTACGTCCTCAAACCTGTTGAAAACTAGAGCTTCCTAGAAACTCTCTAAGAGAAACAAATTCCAAACATAAACCAAGCATACATAAATGAGCCTCTCCAAGTTATTAAATAGCTAAACCCTGTGACTCTTCATTCGCCCATTTCCTGTCTCTTGGAATTCCCTTCTATTAATTAAGTGACTTTACTTTATAGTTTGATGTTGACATAAAAAGTCACTTTAATTTGCATTAATAAATACTTAAATTAAGTTGTCTTTTAAATTATTATGCTTTGACAACTTAAAATTAATTATTTAAATGGATTTACTAATGTCCCAAAAAGGGACATTACATAATTATAGATATGAGGTATGTCTTTCCATTATTTACTTTAGTATCTGCAGTTATTCATTCAAGGTTAATTCCTAAATGGGGTTTTGACTTAGGCAAACCCCTATTCCCAACCATTTTCCCTTCTCTATTGTTCGCAAGAACAAGTGCGAAGTTGTAACTTTCAAGATCGACATAATTCACAGAGATGAACAGGTTCCCCTTTGAACGATGAAAAGTGTAGAGCACCAAAGCGATGTGCATTCTGGTCCCGACAATTCATGACGACTTTTTGGGAACAGACCCAAACACTCTCATAATTTTTAGATCAAGGTTTGTGGCTCCGTTGGACGACTGTAGCTCATTGTTTATGCATAATTACTTCAATTTCAACACATTTGAACTAATTTCAACATTTTCACAATTCAACTTAAAAGAGGGAATTAAACTCTAACCAATGAATCTAATTAGAATTCTTAGCCATATTCTTGTTGGATCAAGGCTAGATCTACTGGATTCATCCCTCCTTAATGTAATTGGTCCCTAAGTAAAAAAAAACAATGGTTTTATACCTTAATTAGGTGAAACCCTAATTCTCACCTATTACATTTTGGAGAACCCGACTCTTTACACCCTTATTTCTAATTTATGTTCTCAAATCTATTTGTTTATTCAAGATTATATTTACAAGTTTAATTTTCAATTGAATTTCATAAATTTAGAGGTTGAATTCATGCAAACCCTAATTTTTAATTCTAAATTTGAACTTGCGTAATTTGGATATGATTTGTGAACATTTTAATTTTAAAATTTTGCATTCATGGATCTTATTTTAATCAAATTACTTAAATTTAGAGGTTGAGTTCATAAAAAGCTTAATTTATTCTGGTTAATTTGATTTGTGGGTGGCTCAATCTTTCATTACATTAAGTAAACATTGATTTGATAAGTGGAGTTGTTGTCTTGTTTTTCTAAATCAATTTCAAGTTTAATCAAAGATCTCGATAATGTTCCCTTTTGTGCATATGATGGTAGCTCATGTTTTTCTTTCATGCATAATTATGATTTTCCCTCCTCTGAGGATTTTCCTATTCATAAGGACACTTTAGTATGAGACAAGGTTATTAACACTACTTCTAAACATAAACATAGATTTAGCATATGCAACACAGATAGAATATAAATATTTTATTTCCCTCGTGATGCTTTAAAAGCCATTCAATCTTCCTTATCCTCCTCATCTCCACAATCTCATTGCTCTAAGATTGATGAATGAAGAGTGGGAGGGATGGGTGTAGTTAAATGTGGAATGCTATCGCATTAGCATAAAAATAGTGTGGATGAGGATTTTGACATGATGAGGTATTATGATTATGTTTTCACAATGAGAAAATAAACTTGCTAATGGGATGGATTTATGTCTAAAGGGCCAACATAAGGATACGATGAAAAGTGGATGAATGACCAACATAAAGATATGAAATGAAGTGGATGATTTGTGATGAATGAAGGCTTCAATTTATAGACTAGGAAGATTCAAAATCGATGATCAAGATTGGAAGGATGATGAAGGGCTTAGATTGAAGGAGAGGAGACGAAGTGGACAAGGCACATAGCCTTTTGACATGTGGACCAAGTGTTAATCCTTGGGAAGAACACTTGGCATGGGGAAGAGGGAAAGGTGTGCTCACACGTGTGAGCACATCTTGGGGAGAACACTTATCATGGGGACGAGGGTAAGATTTGCTCACACATGTGTGAGAAAATCTTGGGAAAACCATGAGGCTGACAAGTAGAAACACTTATGGCAAAGTGTAAGGGCTATAGGAAGGGGGGTTATGACATGTAGACTAAAAGGGAAAGGTGCAAGGTGGCTTGATGAGGAAGAGCATTCTCACACGTGTGAGCACCCCTTGGTCAAAGGTGAGGTGGAGAGGTGAAATGAGTTATGCATGCAAGTCATTTATGAGGGGAGTCACATGTGGACTTGGGTAGGTATGTAACATTTAAAAACATGATAAATGTTGATAGGGGTTAGGCTTGGGTTAATTAGCTTAATGAAGGGGGTTAAAAGGTGGGTTTGTAGGAATCACCAAATTAATTTAATTAATTGTGAAATAATTTAATTAATAGGGACTAGGAGGAGGATTGGAATATTGGCTAAGGTTGAGTTTGATTCATTGAAATAAATCAAACTTTAGAGGAAATAAGGCAAATATAATTAATTAATAAATTAATTATATTGATGAAAGGGGGTGATTAATTAAATATGGTTAATTAATTTAGGGATACTAAAGGGATAACATAATTAAATAAAATTAATTATACGATGTGAGGTAATTAATTAAATATTAATTTATGTGTCTACACATCCCTCTCTCTATCTCTCTTTATATACCACTTCCTATATCTTCATCTTTCTAACTCTCCATATCCCCCTCTCATTATTTGCCTCTGTATATCTGTATTTTTCCTCTCCCTCTTCTTTTCCTCTTTTGTCTCTCCCTCTTTATATATTTATCTTTCTCACCCCTCTATTTTTTCCAAGCTCTATCCCTCCCTCTCTATCCCTCTCTCTCTCTCCATTTATTTTTATTATCTATCTCTCTTTTACTCATATACACACTCCTATTTTCTCCCTACTTTTCTTTATCTCTCTGTAACTCCCCTTTCTACCTCTCTCCCTATATTTGTACCTCTCCCTATTACTTGTATCTATCACCTTTCTCTCTTATTATTGCCCCCTCTAGATCTCTATCAGCCTAACTCTCCCTCCCCCTCTCTATCTATATCTTATTATCTCTACCTCTATCTTGTTCACCCCATCTCTCCCGCTTTATATCTTTATCTATTTGTTACCCTCTTTATCTTCCTCTCTATCCCTTTCTATCTATATCTCTCTACCTCTATCTCCCTATCTCCGCCTCTACCTCATTATCTCTCTTTTATTCACTCCATCTTTCCTAATTTCTCTATCCCTCTCCAAATCCCTCTCTATTTCTTTCTAACCACCTCTATCTATATCACTCCTCTCCCTCTCTATCTATTAAGTTGTACATTTCCCTCTCCCTCCTTGTAGTACCCCTTCTCGATCAAACTTTTTAGACTCGTGGTTGACTTCAGTTGACTGTTCAGTGGATACATTATTGTTATACTTTATTCAGACTTTATTTGATGTTATTACATGCTTTAACTTGATATGTAGTGTATGCTTTCATGTAGTATTTCATTACTTATGGTAAATGTGATTTTTATGGATTACTGACATGGATTGACACATTTACTTTATATGTGCGATGCGTTATTTACATGTTTCATGTTTGCAAGTGTATGGGATGCGAGGGGATGATTTTCCTTCACTCACTCCGGTGAGACAGGGAATGTCATGATTCTCCTTCATCGGTGTGTGTGCCATGTTTGTTTATATATGTCTATATGCATGTGTGGTTCTTTGATGCAGGGCATTGCAGGTACAAGTACCAAGCAAGTACAAGTACCAAGTAGGTACGGGGTATTGACTCCACCTAGTTTCACATGTCTGAGTGTGCCTTATTTGTTCGATGGGAGTGGAGGAGATAGTTGTTAGACCCTAAATCGACCCGCAGTTACACTTATGTGAGTATTGTCAGTCGGTCGTCTTTTTTGTTTGACTGGTATGCGAGTCATAGTGCTTTGGTATTTTCGTTTTGTGAGTCGTCGTATGGTCTTCTCTCATTTTGCGTGCTTCCAGTTATTTGAAAAGATTTAAATTGAGTGAATTGTGTTATTTTGTGTTGATGTATTTAATTTAATTATATGACTCAAGTTTATTGATTTAATTTAAATAAATGGAGTTGTTAAATTAAATGGTTAAATTGCATGTTATATTATGAAAATAGTTGTATTAAATTTTTTGAAAAAAATAAGAAATAAGTTAAATGCTAAGCTATTTGAATTTTAGTGCAAATGTTGAGTTAAATTCTTACAGGAAAAGAAAATAAATAAATAAATATTTCCATAGACCTTTTAGTTAGCTTTTAGATTTTATTTTTGTTTAAAAAGAATTGTGTCATGGAAAAGGGAAATTAGATTTTATTACTTTTTAAATATTTTATTCCTATTGGCTGGAGAAAACTTTTAACCTAAAAACTTAGGTTGAAAATATTTTTGGCTATATTACCTGTGAGTTCATGGGAAGAAAAGGAGGCATTTTTGAAAACCAAAACTTGGAAACCATTTGGAAGGAGGAATCTGGATTTTGGAATTGGTATGCAGGATTGAAGCTCTTCTACAATTTTCTTCCTGGATTGCTTTTTAGGTTGGATAGATTTCCCTCTTTTGTTGCAAAAAAAATTTGAATGTTTTGAGCTTTTTCCCTGTGTGTGTGATTGAAATTTGTTAAATCTTATTGGAGATTCTTGTTTGAAAGTTTGGTTTGGAAATCTAGTAGTTTCTCTTGACTTTAATTAAATCCCAAATCAATGTGTTCTTGTTGAAGAGATTTTCCAATATCTTGTTGATTGTGTGCTTTCAAGTTTTTCGCAAAATTTGGTTTTTGATTATTTTCTCAAATTGAGTAGTAAGAAATAGATTTAGTTTTCTGTTTATTTACAAGTTTTTATTTGTCTAAAATTAGGGGGGCTATGCTGGCAAAATTTTGTCAATTTGTCTCTTTGTGTGATTCAAAGATTTTCTTTCTGTGTGTGAAGAAATGAAGAAATTGATTTAAATCCCCTCTAAATTTCCTAAAATTCTTTTGAATTTTTGCCCAAGATCTTTAAATTTGGGTCTTTTATGCTTTACTGGATAGACAAAATTCCTTATGGAAATTTCATTAGAGAAAATAAATAAATATATATATATAAAGATTTATGTTCTCTGTTTTTTTACCAGTGATATTTTGCACAGATAATGGTTTTTTTTTTAGTAATTGAAAAAAAAATTAAAAAATAAATATATAAATATATATATATAAACCCCCACATGGCAAGGTATACCCACCACGTGGGATGGTAGCATCTACTACTGCACTACCATTTGGTAGTGACTGCTAGCAGCACTACCAAAAGGTAGCGCCTGCTACCATTTGGTAGCAGCCCGCTTAATACCTTTTTTTTCCCTCATCACTGGACAATTAAAATCGTTGTTTTGAAATGAAAAGTGTTCATTGTTTTATAACAGCGTGTTGATAAATTTTATGTTTTTGTTTGTTATATTATTTTATTATTGTTTATTATTGTTTTATAATAGCGTGTTGATATATATATACATACTTGTCTAATCAAGCCATTAGTTTTATGTGATCAATTTAGTAAATTAGATTTATTCTGGAAGTAGATTAAATATTTTAATATAATTTATATGTTATATTTTTATATATATTTAATATGGATTTTTATTATTTATTTGGATTAGTGTATTGGAAATAAAAAAATTGAATGACGTCTTTAGGATGATGTATTATAAATGTGGGGTGTTTTATTCATTAAAATGATTATGATTGTTGCTTATTCAGATTGAAAGAGGTAAATTGATTTTTTTTATGATTAGCTAGATTTCTAGTCTTATTAGTTCAATAATGACTTGAATTTCTCTTAATCATTATGGTGATGTTTTATTAAATTTTAATCGATGAATTTGCAAGTGTATATGATGATGTTATTCTCAAAGATTGTCTAAATTCGGTCTTAGCGAATTTAGCATTTCTTGCAAGGGGTTTATTTTGTTGCAATTTATTTCCTATGTTTAGTCGTCCTGTTGTGGTGTATTTTGTACCTCTTGATCACGTGTTGTATTTATGACCTCGTTGTTTTAACCATATTGTGCTTATTCCTTATGGTTAACCTTGGGTTAGTAAGTATTTGTTTTGGTCACCTGTATGGTTGTAGTGGTGTTATGTCTGTTTGTTTCGCCATAGGGTCCTCGTAGAGTGACCATGTTTGTTTAGTGTCCTTTGAGAGAGTGGCTTTCGAGTGAGGGCCACGCCCGAAGTGGTTGGCAGGATAACCCCTCGAAAGTCAGATAATAAGTGATAACCTAATAATTGATTAGGGGGTGGGTAGTTTTTAATATTAATTAAGATATTGTACCCCGCACATGGTTGAGTGCTCGTATAGGCTCAAGATGTAGTGGGAAGGCCTGGAATGGCAAACCGACCACCTTGTCTTCACGAAGGGTTGGTGGGGTCCGCATGAGACTTAGATGGAACCAGGGGTTCGAGAAAGGCTACCAGGATAACCCAGGATGGGGGTCGGGACCTATGGAGGCCTACCTAGGGTAACCATCATAAGCTATGCGATGACACTATCTCTTTAGGGTCACTAGTGTGTTGTGATGTCGAGTTCACCTGGAGTATCGTGGAGTCACATTGTACTATCATCCATGTCTTGCTTATGCTTGCTTGAGGGTCTTTTGCTATCTCCTAGCACGGTGGGGTGATTCCGTTTTGGGATCACATGGTCAGGTGGTAGTGTCACTTCCCATCAAATGTTCTTGTTCATGCCTTCATGTGAGGATTGGCTTCGCAGGTGTTCCCGTGGTTCGTGATTCATGCATCATCTCATGTTGGAGATTATTGCCCTTTTGAGACCTATGTGGTCATTTGTCTCTATGGATTTATGTAACCTTGTAATTGGTAATGATGTAAGTCTTACATGTATTATTGGGAGTCATGTATTTGATGAACAATGTAATCTTATGTTTTGGATGTTATTTATCAGTTATCCTTATACTCTATGCAAATGCTTTACCGAAGAGAAAATTATATTGTAATACATTCAATCTTTAAATGATGTAATCTGTTATACGTTTATAGTTTATTATGTTCAATGAGCAAATGATGGTTAATTGGATTAATCTTAATTATGGAATTTAAACTTTCATTTAATTCTTTGTTGGTAACCCTTTAGGAATTCTCGTGTTAGCCTTCTGCTTGTGTTATTATTGTGCAATGTAGTAATTAAAGCACTTAATGTGATTTATACTTTAAAAAAAAATTATTTCACCCTTAGTTGCTTAGCTGTATGGTTTTCCTGGCGGGGCATTACATTTGGTATCAGACCCCATGTTTCAACATTGGGTACTCTGGTTTTATATTGAGCCCATTCATCTTGACCTTTTGATTAGGTCTTAGCGTTTGTGTTTCCCTTGTTAGTATCCTTGTCGTAGATCTATACTCTTTTTTCTTGTGCAGTGTTAGGTCATGGCTAGGAAAGCCAAGGGAGGTGGTCGTTTTGGTGGCCGCAATAGAGGCAAAGGTGAGGGACATGGTCGAGGTTCCAACCACCATAGTCCTTCACCACCACCCACTCATGTGAGTGTGGATCAGGATTAGTCTGTTCATCGAGATGAGCAACATGCAGGAGAACAAGTTTTTGAAAGGGAAGAGTTGAGGCAGATGTTTCAGGAGGTGCTAGCTAGACTAGGCCAATCAGCCCATCCATGCTCGGGTAGGAGAGTCGCATCAACAGATTATGGAGGAGAGAGAGAGAGAGAGAGAGAGAGAGAGAGGTCTCCCAGAAGGAGGGAGGTCCCAGTAGACTAGGACTCAGCTACCATGGGGCACATGAGAGATTTGATGAGGTCCCATCTTCCTTACTTTGATGGTAAGGGTACCGGTCTTGAGGCAGAGACCTGGCTGATTAGTTTAGATCGGTATTTTTCCATGCATCTGTATGGCAGCAACACCAAGGCAAGATGCGCCATCATGCATCTCAAAAATTTTGCCTCTATCTGGTGGCAGTTAGAGGAGGAGAGGATCAGTGTGAGCATTAACACCATGTCATGGGAAATTTTTTTGTAGAGATTCAGGGCACGATTTCTCTCACCTCAATGGAGACAGTCTCGGGCAGATGAGTTCTATGCTTTGCACCAGTTTGGTATGTCTGTAGATCAATTTGAGCACAGGTTTTATGAGCTCAAACAATATGTTGATATTGTCAATGATGAGGCGATGCTAGTTCAACACTTCTTGAGGGGTCTAAATGACCACATTAGTGGAGGAGTGAGAGTGTTTGAGCCTGCTTTAGTAGAGGTAGTCGTGGCGAAAGGCAGGCTGGTGGAGCAGAATATTAGCCGTGCTCATGGCGGTCATTCTGGAGTGCAGATCGAGAGTGCCTTTTAGTGGTTCCAGAGTTAGAGGGAATTGGTCCCAAACTGCTGCACCTTTCAGGGGTCCTCAGGCACCCGCTAAGGGTGGGCAATAGCAGCAGCAACAGAGTTTTCAGCCGAGGCCGAGACAGTTTCAGGGCCAACAAGGTGGCAACTCTCAGCATAAGAAGAACAAGAACTGGCAGAGGAGTAGGCAGAGTTTCCCAGGGCAGTCCTCTCTAAGTGCATCTCAGGCCCCTAGTAGGGGAAGCTTCTAGTAGTCCAGTGGGTCGTCTGGAGGTAGAGGACTGGGTAGGGGAGCTTGCTTCTCTTGTGGTCAGTTTGGCTACATAGCCGCTCAGTGCCCTCAGTGTTCTCACCAAGCGGGTAGTCATAGGCCAACAACATCAAAGTCGACAGTGGGGGATGCAAGTAGATCTCATAGAGTTTTTGCAGTGATTGATGACCGCTAGGTTGAGCACCAGGGTACAGTGATCGAGACTGCAGGCGTGTTGTGTGGTATTCCTATCTATGTACTTTTTGATTTTGGTGCTTTTGATTCTTTCATTTCTTCATCCATTGTGGAGCGATGCGGGCTCACGTCTGCTAAGCAGGTGGATAGGTGGCAAGTAGAGTTGTCTACCGGTGTACGTGTGTCTGTAGATACCCTCATTCCTAGTTGTGAGTTGGACCTATGACCCTTTGTTACTTCAATTGACCTTCGAGTCATTCCTTTGGGGTCTTATGGAGTTGTATTGCGGATGAATTGGATATAATCTCACAATGCTCATGTGGACTATCGTCAAAAGACAGTGGAGTGTTAGATGATCAGGGCAGGAAAGTGGGGATCGTTGGAGTTCAGAGGTCGATATCCTTACCTATGATTTCCGCTATGCAACTTAAGCAGTGTATGCATCAAGAGTGTCAGCTTTTTGCAGTTGCTCTTGAGGATGTGGATGAGGAAGAGAATCAAGAAATCACTCTTGATGGTCACCATATTCTTCAAGAGTATGCTGATGTGTTTCCTTTGGATATTCCTAGTATTCCTTCGAAGCGGGACATAGACTTTCACATTGACTTGGTTCCTGGCACGGAACCTATTTCGAGAGGTCCATATCAGATGACTACTCAGGAGTTGAGTGAGTTGAAGTTGCAGATGGAGGAATTGTTGGTCAAGGGGTTCATTCGTCCTAGTATTTCTCCTTGGGGTGCGCTTGTTATCTTCGTTAAGAAGAAGGATGGTTCCCTTCGGTTATGCATTGATTACTAACAACTGAATAAGGTAACCACCAGGAATCGATATCCATTGCCTTGTATAGATGATCTTTTTGATTAGGTAAAGGGAACCAAGGTGTTCTCTAAGATTGATCTAAAATATGGGTATCATGAGTTGCACATTCATGATGCAGACATTCATAGAACGACATTTCATACTCGTTATGGTCACTATGAGTTCACAGTGGTGTCATTTGGGTTGACGAACGTGCCTTTAGTTTTCATGAGCCTCATGAATGGGGTTTTCCGCACCTACCTTGATCATTTTGTCCTTGTGTTCTTGGATGACATATTGATTTATTCTAGATCTATGGAAGAGCATGAGGGCCACTTGCGACATGTATTATAGTGCTTGAGGGAGAATCAACTTTATACCAACTTAGTGAAGTGTGATTTCTTCCAGTCAGAGGTGAACTATCTTGGTCATGTAGTTTCGGGAGAAGGTGTATCCGTGGATCCTTCTAAGATCCAAGCCATTGTAGATTGGCCAGCGCCGACCAATGTCTCAGAGGTTTGAAGTTTTATGGGTTTTGCCGGATATTACTGTCGCTTTGTTCAGAGTTTTTCCCGGATAGGTCACCTGATCACTTCTCTTCAGAGGAAAGGGAAGAAGTTTGTTTGGTCAGAGCAATGTGAGTCAGCTTTTCATACCTTGAAGGAACTCCTTGTTAGTTCTCTGATCTTGGTAGTTCATGATCCATCTAGAGATTTTATGGTATGCACAGATGCCTCTTTAGAAGGTATAGGAGCAGTGCTTATGCAGGATGGTCGTGTGGTTGCCTATGAGTCTCGCAAACTCAAGGACCACGAGCTAAACTATCCAGTTCATGACTTGGAGTTGGCAGTTGTAGTGCATGCGTTGGTTAGATGGCAACATTTTTTGTTGGGGCATCGGTTTGAGCTGCATAGTGATCACCATATTTTGCAGTATATTTTCACACAGTCGAACTTGAATGCTCAACAACGAAGATGGATGGAATTCCTCTGTGAGTATGATTTTAAGGTTCAATACATTAAGGGGGAAGAGAATTTAGTGGTAGATGCTTTGAGTCGTAGGCGACATGAGGTTGCAGCATTGTCCCTTGGAGTGGACTTGAGAGAGAGAATTCTTGGGATTCTTCCTCAGGATACCTGGTATCGGGATGTTAGAGCTGTGATGGAGTCTGGAAGATCATTAGAGGGTAGATATTATGGATATAATCTTGAGGCAGATGGTCTTCTTCGATATCTTGGATGGATCTATGTACCTCCTTTGGAGGATCTTCGCATTTTGATCATGACTGAGGCCCATCGTGCACCTTATTCGGCACACCCTGGTGTCAAGAAGATGCACACAGATCTTAGACATATATACCATTGGGCTGGTATGAAACATGACATTGCTGATTTTGTGTCGAAGTGTTTAGAATGTCAGTAGGTGAAGGCGGAGCATCAGCACCTTGCAGGGCTTTTACAACCTAATTTGGTACCAGATTGGAAATGGGATATCATTTCCATGGATTTCATAGTGGGGTTGCCTATTTCTTCGCGTCGTCGTGATGCTATCATGGTCATTGTTGATAGATTGACCAAAGTTTCTCATTTTGTTCCTATTCGATCTTCTTATACAACAACAATGGTGGCACAAGTTTACTTGGAAGATGTGGTGAGGTTGCATGGGATTCCTAGGCGGATCATTTCTGATAGAGATCATGTCTTTACTTTAGCATTGTGGACCTCACTTCAACATGCTTTGGGGACCCAATTGAACTTAAGTTTAGCTTATCAGCGAGAGACCGATGGTCAGATTGAGCTTGTGAATCAGGTCTTGGAGGACATGCTTCGCATGTATGTTATGGACCAGCAGTCGCGGTGGGAGGAATATCTTTGCCTTGTGGATTTTGCTTATAACAATGGATATCATAGCTCCATAGGCATGTCTTCCTTCCAGGAATTATATGGTCGTCCTTGTTGAACTCCTTTGAGTTGGGATCGGTTAGAGGATAGGGTGCGTTTAGGATGGATATGCTTCGAGAGATGGAGCAGCAAGTTAAGAAGATTCATGGACATTTGGTAGCTGCTCAGGATAGGAAAAAGAAGTATGCTAATGCTCATAGATTGGATCGTCAGTTTTCAGTTGGCGATCATGTGTTCTTGAGAGTGTGTCCGCGGAAGAGTCTAATCTGTTATGGAAAGGGTTCTAAGTTGGCACCTTGTTTTAGTGGCCCTTTTGAGATCCTTGAGAGGATAGGACCCGTTGCCTACTGTCTTGCCTTGCCATCGAGCCTATCCCATATCCACGATGTCTATCATGTTTCTGTTCCTCGACCTTATCATCCTAATGTGACTCATGTTCTTTATTGGAACGCTTTGCAGGTCCAGGACGTGCAACTTTCCATGGAGCCCGTGCGCATTCTTCAGCATTGGGATTTGACCCTCAGGGGTCGTACCATTGACTAGGTAGGGGTCTTATAGGACCCAAATGATGATACCTCGGCGACATGGGAGGATGCAGCGAAGATGAGAGAGCTTTATTCTTTTCTATTTTAGGCTTCCAAGAGTAAGCCTAGTTTCTATTTTAGGCTTCCAAGAGTAAGCCTAGTTTTGGGGGGGGTGAATGTAGTACCCCTTCTCGATCAGACTTTTTAGACTCATGGTTGACTTCAGTTGACTGCTCAGTGGATACATTATTGTTATACTTTATTCAAACTTTATGCGATGTTATTACATGCTTTAACTCGATATATAGGGTATGCTTTCAAGCAATATTTCATTACTTATGGTAAATGTGATTTTTATGGATTACTGAAATGGACTGACACATTTACCTTATATGTGCGATGCGTTACTTACATGTTTCGTGCTTGCAAGTGTATGGGATGCGAGGGGATGATTTTCCTTCACTCACTCCAGTGAGACAGGGAACGTAACGATTCTCCTTCATCGGTGTGTGTGCTGTGTATGTTTATATATTTGTCTATATGCACGTGTGGTTCTTTGATGCAGGACATTGCAGGTACAAGTACCAAGTAGGTACAGGGTATCGACTCCACCTGGTTTCACAGGTCTGAGCGTGCCTTATTTGTTCGATGGGAGTGGAGGAGATAGTTGTTAGACCCTAAATTGACCCGCAGTTACACTTACGTGTGTTGTCAGTCGGTCGTCTTTTTCGTTTGACCGGTATGCGAGTCATAGTGCTTTGGTATTTTTCATTTTCTGAGTCGTTGTATGGTCTTCTCTCGTTTTGCGTGCTTCCAGTTATTTGAAAAGATTTAAATTGAGTGAATTGTGTTATTTTGTGTTGGCATATTTAATTTAATTATATGACTTGAGTTTATTGATTTAATTTAAATAAATGGAGTTGTTAAATTAAATGGTTAAATTGCATGTTATATTATGAAAATAGTTGTATTAAATTATTTGAAAAAAATAAGATATAAGTTAAATGCTAAGCTATTTGAATTTTAGAGTAAATGTTGAGTTTAATTCTTACGGGAAAAGAAAATAAATAAATAAATATTTCCATTGACCTTTTAGTTAGCTTTTAGATTTTATTTTTGTTTAAAAATAATTGTATCATGGAAAAGGGAAATTAGATTTTATTACTTTTTAAATATTTTATTCCTATTGGTTGGGGAAAAATTATAACCTAAAAGTTTAGGTTGAAATTTTTTTTGGCTATATTACCTGTGAGTTCACGGGAAGAGAAGGAGGCATTTTAGAAAACCAAAACTTGGAAACCATTTGGAAGGAGGAATCTGGATTTTGGAATTGGTATGCAGGATTGAAGCTCTTCTACAATTTTCTTCCTGGATTGCTTTCCAGGTTGGATAGATTTCCCTCTTTTGTTGCAATAAAAATTTGAATGTTTTGAGTTTTTTTCCCTGTGTGTGTGATTGAAATTGTTAAATTTTATTGGAGATTCTTGTTTGAAAGTTTGGTTTGGAAATAGAGTAGTTTCTCTTGAATTTAATTAAATCCCAAATCAATGTGTTTTTGTTGAAGAGATTTTCCAATATTTTGTTGGCTCTGTGCTTTCAAGTTTTTTGCAAAGTTTGGTTTTTGATTATTTTCTCAAATTGAGTAGTAAGAAATAGATTTAGTTTTCTGTAATGCCCCGCCAGGAAACCCCGAAGGGAAAAGCCAAAATTACAAGAATAGAGTGCAAATTTTTTATTTTTTTTAAAGTTACAACACATAAGATGCAACAAGATACCAAAGATTCAGATTGCATAGCGGAAGACTTCAACTAACACCTAGAGAGTTTCCCAACGAGATTACTTAAATTTCACAATTCATTTAACTCACACAATTAATCCATTTAAAGGACGATTACACACATACATTTACGATAAATCGCATCCCAACCAATTATGCATTCGAACAACATGGCATTCAAGATAGAATTGAATATAAGCATTTAAAGTTAATTCCAATTATCCACTTAACCATTCAACATAAATTAATCATACATGATAAAGCTGAATAAAGAGACATAAGAGAATGCATCACATAACACCATAATGATCTCGGAGTTCACCCCTAAAGGGCTACATCTCCGGGTCTGCTCAACTGCAAGACCCCCTCTGATAAATAATAAAGTTAAGAGTACAAGAGGTTACACCATACAATCCAGCCATCAAGGCGATACATAACAATATACAGACAACCGCATCGGTCAATTAATACATAAACGATCCTTAAAAAGAACAGGATCCAGCTGAACATAATCAAAGCTAAAACAAAGGTCCAGAAGAGCATCCATAAAACTGAGCCATCACCACCCAAGGTCTAACATGAAACCGACACTCACAAGGGCAGCGACAAAGGACGACTCACAAAGGTACTCAAAACAGGACAAAACGACAACACACTAGCGAACGTAGGGACAAGTGTCATCACACAACCTGGTATGGATACCATGGCAAGTCTTCATAGGTCCCGGCCCATACACTGGTAACCCTGGCAACCTAATTCGAACTTCCGGCCCATCCAAGCCTCATGTGGACCCACACATCCTCTCGTGAAGACAAGGAAGGTGGTTTGCCATTTCAGGCCTTCTCACAGCATGTCGAGTCTATGATAGCACTCGTCCCATGTGTGAGGTACAATTATCTTAATTATAAATTACATTCTAATCTACTTAGGTTATCACTTATTAGACTCACTTTCGACGGGTTATCCAGCAGCCACTTTGGGCGCGGCCCCCAATCGAAAGCCACTTTCCCATACGACACTAGACTAACTCAGACGAACTCAAACCAAGGAATACACATGGTCAGACGAACGGAGTTCAAGAAGAGAGAAACAATCATCTGGTCAAACATGACTCAAAGATGAACACTTACTGACGGTACTCTAACTAGAGACCTGACAAATAAAGTTATCCACGAATCATCATTCGACTCACACGCAAGGAAGATATGACCAACTTATGATGCCATCACAATACAATCGTCAACTTGGAATCGAGGACTGAAACAGGAACACCAAAGTCATCCATACGACAGGGTCCTTTTAAACAAAGCAAAACATGCCATTTCATAATTAAGGCGAATACAGTAATTAAACTCGTAAGACAATAATCAGAAAAGACTATATTCCTCAATTTGATTTAAACATTACAAGGCGATCAAGTTTTCTACAAGATCCAAATCAGGTTACAGTTATCTATCTCAACTGGGGATAAGTTGTTCTTGGTTTTCTAACTCGTTAAAATTCAAATGCATAACAGACATATAAAGCCGTAATGAGTTTTCTTTTAACCAATTCATATTAATAAAATTCAAACAACCATTAATTAACTAAAATAAGATATTTAATCTCCAACAGACATCATTAACATACTGGTTCGAAATCAATCTCTACAGTTCCTAATTTCAATTCCAGATGCATAATACGGATCACGGAATATAAAAATAAAGGAAATTCAGTTGCAGATACTCATTTCCAAACGCACATGATATAAAACTTATTAATCCAAGATTGGACCCAAGTATAGCCAATTAATATTCGATGATGAAATTATCAATATTAGAACTTAATTAGACAAGGTATCAAAGGCGTGAAATGAAATTGGATACTGATTAACCTATAACTCCATTATAAAATTAACCAATACCAATTTAACATTTAACATGATATTCCACCTTTATTCATAATCAGGAATCTAACTTACTTAACATTAATAATACTTCCATTAAAGTGATATAAGTATCATATGCATTTT
>NC_081415.1:551695434-551715434 GCF_030272615.1 Cryptomeria japonica
AGTTAGATAATAAGTGATAACCTAATAATTGATTAGGGGGTGGGTAGTTTTTAATATTAATTAAGATATTGTACCCCGAGCATGGTTGAGTGCTCGTATAGGCTCAAGATGTACTGGGAAGGCTTGGAATAGCAAATCGACCACCTTGTCTTCACGAAGGGTTGGTGAGGTCCGCACGAGCCTTAGATGGAACTGGGGGTTCGGGAAAGGTTACCAGGATAACGTATGATGGGGGTCGGGACCTATGGAGTACTACCTAGGGTAACCATCATAAGCTATATGATGACACTCTCTCTTTAGGGTCACTAGTGTGTTGTGATGTCGAGTTCACCAAGAGTATCATGGAGTCGTATTGTACTGTCATCCATGTCTTGCTTATGCTTGCTTGAGGGTCTTCTACTATCTCCTAGCATAGTGGGGTGATTTTGTTTTGGGATCACATGGTCAGGTGGTAGTGCCACTTCCCATCAAATGTTCTTGTGTGTGCCTTCATGCAAGGATTAGCTTCGTAGGTGTTCTTGTGGTTCGTGATTCGTGCATCATCTCATGTTGGAGATTATTGCCCTTTTGAGACCTATGTGGTCATTTGTATCTATGGATTTATGTAACCTTGTAATTGGTAATGATGTAAGTCTTACATGTATTATTGGGAGTCATGTATTTGATGAACAATGTAATCTTATGTTTTGGATGTTATTTATGAGTTATCCTTATACTTTGTGCAAAGGCTTAACTGAAGAGAAAATTCTATTATAATACTTTCAATCTTTAAATGGTGTAATCTGTTATACGTTTATGGTTTATTGTGTTCAATGAGAAAATGATGGTTAATTGAATTAATCTTAATTATGGAATTTAAACTTTCATTTAATTCTTCATTGGTAACCCTTTAGGAATTCTTGTGTTAGTCTTCCGCTTGTGTTATTATTGTGCAATGTAGTAATTAAAGCACTTAATGTGATTTATACTTTTAAATTTTTTTATTTCACACTTAGTTACTTAGTTGTATGATTTTCCTTTGGGTTTCCTGGCGGGGAATTACACTCCCCTTCCTCTCTATCTCTTCCTATCCATATCTTTCTCTATCTCTATCTCCTTACATACCCCCCTCTATCACCTTCCCTCTTCCACTCTCTATATATTGGCTCATCTTTTCCCCTCTCCCCTATTCTTTATCTCCCTCCTCTACATATCTCTATCCCTTTCTCTCCCCCCACTCTTTATCTCTCCCCATCTCTCACCCCCTCTGTCTATCCCTATCCCTTGTCTATATGTCAATTTATAACCCTCCCGCCCTTTCTATTCTCATCTCTCTCTCTCTCTTTCTCTTCCCATATATCACTATCTCTCCCTCTTTTCATCTCTATTTATCTATCTCTAATTCTCATTGTTTGTATATCTCCCTATCTATCTCTATATTTTTCTGCTTTTCTCCCCCCTCTCTAGATATCCTTTATCTCTCTATCTCTCCACCACACCATCTATATTTATCTCTCAGTATCTCTTCTCCCCATTCTTCCTCTATATCTCTCTATCTATTTCTCACTATCTCTCCCTCTCTATCTCCCTACATATCTCTATCTTTATCTCTCCCAATGCCTCTCTGCATCTATTTTGGTCCCTCTTCCTCTCACTCTTTGTTCATTTCTTCTTCTATCTTTACCTCTCCCTATATCTCTACACATGTCCCCCCACCTCTCTCTCTCTCTCTCTCTCTCTCTCTCTCTCTCTCTCTCTCTCTCTCTCTCTCTCTCTCTCTCTCTCTCTCTCTCTCTCTCTCTCTCTCTCTCTCTCTCTCTCTACACGCGCGCGCGCACACACACACACATACACGCGCGCACGCACACACACACGCACACACACACACACGCACACCTTTTCCATCTCCATTTCCTTCTCCATATCTATCTCTATCTTCCTCTCCATATCTATCTCCTTACCCTCCACTCCCTTGTGTCCCCCTCTCTCTATCCCTCCTATCTCTCCCTCTTTCCCAATTGCAAACACAACATGAACTTGTGGGTAGTGGTTCCTAATTATCTTCTTGATTTAGAGGTTTTGTTCCATTCATATTTCAATCCTTGTAAGTGAATGCATAGTTGATTCAAAGATATCACTTCTCCATTGATAATTTCTCATAGATGGTTCAGTTGATAAGTTGAATATTCCATTGAAAAAAGTAAAATTCTAATAGACTTCCAAACTTTATGCACTCAAGCCAAAAGATCATGACACTAATGAGACAAAGTGAAAACTTGATATACTTCAACAATTTTTTCACATTATAAGTGTCATTCACATGTTGCATTACATACCAATGTGCACACAAGGTATCATGATAAGCACAAAGATGCACAAGATAATATCACCAATGTATAAGAGTGGGGGCAAAAAGGGAAAGACTTCACTAATCATGCTAAAGGTTATTATTACCTTTGTTGCACAAACAACATCATTATCTAATTGGCCTACCAATCGACCTCATGTACTACACAAATGTATGCATCTAATAGACCAAATTCTTTTCTAATTGACTTTCCACGCCTCTTCTACATACCCATTGCACACCAAAATGAAATTGCTAATTATGCCGAGGGGTATCTACAATGACATCAAAGTCTCCGTAAACAAAAATCCATTTTTGAAAAAAATGACATACAAATGACAGGTAAATGCATGAAATATGCCATGTTTCAGCTTTTGTGGATGTGTTATTTTATTACTCCAAATAAAATAGAACCCTCGCCACTTGTCTCCAACTAGATTCACAATTTTTCGCACACAAGATTTCAATGGATTTGTATTCTTGATGTTTAATATTTTAGAAAAGCATTTATTTTACAGATAATTTTTTTTTATTATAAGATATCTTTCCACATATTTTACATATATTTTTTAAATATAAATATACTAGTTTAATAACTTACAAAACAAGCTAACTTGAACCCCAAATTCAAATCTTAACACAAATAATAACCTGGGGAAAAAGCTAAAATTCGGAAGCACGCTGTATCTACCCAGACCTTATGGTAAAGATGCTCCCCATTTCAGCAAGGTTTTAAGAATAAAGACCATTACTTGTTTTTGCTTCCATAAATCCAAAAATCCTCGTATGATATAAAAGTGTGTTGCAACAAAAGAACAAGGCAAGGATGAGTGCATGAAACAAGCAAGCCTAAGCCTAAGATTGAGACTGAGAGGAGGCACCACCCTCTTTTCCTATTTGTCCAACTCTCCTATATTTAGGGTGACTGATTTGAACAGACTTTCAGTAGCTTCGATCACCCATATGGCGTCGATTAGAAAATTAAAATCGTTGTTTTGAAATGAAAAGTGTTCGCTGATTTATAACAACGTGTTGATAAATTTTACATTTTTGTTTGTTATATTATTTTATTATTATTTATTATTGTTTTATAACAGTGTGTTGATATATATATATATATATATACTTGTCTAATCAAGGCATTAGTTTTATGTGATCAATTTAGTAAATTAGATTTATTCTGGAAGTAGATTAAATATTTTAATATAATTCATATGTTATATTTTTAGATATATTTAATATGAATTTTTATTATTTTATTTGGATTATTGTATTGGAAATAAAAAAATTGAATGACATCTTTAGGATGATGTATTATAAATGTGGGGTGTTTTATTCATTAAAGTGATTATGACTGTTGCTTGTTCAGATTGAAAGAGGTAAATTAATTTTTTTGATGATTAGCAAGATTTCTAGTCTTATTAGTTCAATAATGACTTGAATTTCTCTTGATCATTATGGTGATGTTTTATTAAATTTTAATCGATGAATTTGCAAGTGTATATAATGATGTTATTCTCAAAGATTGTCTGAATTTGGTCTTAGTGAATTTAGCATTTCTTGCAAGTAGCATTTCTTGCAAGGGGTTTATTTTGTTGCAATTTCTTTCCTATGTTCAGTCATCCTATTGTGGTGTATTTTGTACCTCTTGATTAGGTGTTGTATTTATGAATTTGTTGTTTTAACCATATTATTCTTATTCCTTATGGTTAACCAAGGGTTAGTAAGTATTTGTTTTGGTCACCTGTATGGTTGTAGTGGTGTTATGGGTGTTTGTTTCGCCATAGAGTCCTCATAGAGTGACCATGTTTATTTAGTGTCCTTTGAGAGAGTGGCCTTCGAGTGGGGGCTGCGCCCGAAGTGATTGGCAGGATAACCCCTCGAAAGTCAGATAATAAGTGATAACCTAATAATTGATTAGGGGGTGGGTAGTTTTTAATATTAATTAAGATATTGTACCCCGAGCATGGTTGAGTGCTTGTATAGGGTCAAGATCTACTGGGAAGGCCTGGATTGGCAAATAAACAACCATGTCTTCACGAAGGGTTGGTGAGGTCCGCATGAGACTTAGATGGAACTGGGGGTTCGGGAAAGGTTACCAGGATAACGTATGATGGGGGTCGGGACCTATGGAGTCCTACCTAGGGTAACCATCATAAGCTATATGATGACACTCTCTCTTTAGGGTCACTAGTGTGTTGTGATGTCGAGTTCACCAAGAGTATCATGGAGTCGTATTGTACTGTCGTCCATGTCTTTCTTATGCTTGCTTGAGGGTCTTCTATTATCTCCTAGCACAGTGGGGTGATTTTGTTTTGGGATCACATGGTCAGGTGGTAGTGCCACTTCCCATCAAATGTTCTTGTTCATGCCTTCAGGCAAGGATTAGCTTCGTAGGTGTTCTTGTGGTTCGTGATCCGTGCATCATCTCATGTTGGAGATTATTGCCCTTTTGAGACCTATGTGGTCATTTGTATCTATGGATTTATGTAACCTTGTAATTGGTAATGATGTAAGTCTTACATGTATTATTGGGAGTCATGTATTTGATGAACAATGTAATCTTATGTTTTGGATGTTATTTATCAGTTATCCTTATACTTTGCGCAAAGGGTTTACTGAAGAGAAAATTATATTGTAATACTTTCAATCTTTAAATGGTGTAATCTGTTATACATTTATGGTTTATTGTGTTCAATGAGCAAATGATGGTTAATTGGATTAATCTTAACTATGGAATTTAACCTTTCGTTTAGTTCTTCATTGGTAACCCTTTAGGAATTCTTGTGTTAGTCTTCCGCTTGTGTTATTATTGTGAAATGTAGTAATTAAAGAACTTAATGTGATTTATACTTTTAAATTTTTTTATTTCACCCTTAGTTTCTTAGTTGTATGGTTTTCCTTTGGGTTTCCTGGCGGGGCATTACACTCCCCTTCCTCTCTATCTCTTCCTATCCATATCTTTCTCTATCTCTATCTCCTTACATACCCCCCTCTATCACCTTCCCTCTTCCTCTCTCTATATATTGGGTCATCTTTCCCCCTCTCCCTTATTCTTTTTCTCCCTCCTCTACGTATCTGTATCCCTTTCTCTCCCCCCACTCTTTATCTCTCCCCGTCTCTCACCCCCTCTGTCTATCGCTATCCCTTGTCTATATGTCAATTTATAACCCTCTCACCCTTTCTATTCTCTCTCTCTCTCTCTCTCTCTCTCTCTCTCTCTCTCTCTCTCTCTCTCTCTCTCTCTTTCTCTTCGCATATATCACTATCTCTCCCTCTTTCTCTCTCCCTCTCTTTGTCTCCCTGTATATCTCCCAATCTCTACTTTTTTCTATTTTTTGTATGTTCCTCTCTTTCTCTCCCCCTCTCTACATCTCCTTTTACCTCTAGCTCTTCATCACTCTACCTAACCATATATATATCTATATATATATATATATATATATATCTTTCACTCTATATATTGTTGTCCCCCCTCTCTTTGTATATATCTCCCTCTTTTCATCTCTATTTATCTATCTCTACTTCGCATTGTTTGTATATCTCTCTATCTATCTCTATGTTTTTCTGTTTTTCTACCCCCTCTCTAGATATCCTTTATCTCTCTATCTCTCCACCTCACCATCCATATTTATCTCTCAATATCTCTTCTCCCCCTCCTTCCTCTATATCTCTCTATCTCTTTCTCACTATCTCTCCCCCTCTATCTCCCTACATATCTCTATCTTTATCTCTCCCAATGCCTCTCTGCATCTATTTTCTTCTCTCTCTCTCTCTCTCTCTCTCTCTCTCTCTCTCTCTCTCTCTCTCTCTCTCTCTCTCTCTCTCTCTCTCTCTCTCTCTCTCTCTACACACACACACCTTTTCCATCTCCATCTCCTTCTCCATATCTATCTCTATCTTCCTCTCCATATCTATCTCCTTACCCTCCACTCCCTTGTGTCCCCCTCTCTCTATCCCTCCTATCTCTCCCTCTTTCCCAATTGCAAACACAACATGAACTTGTGGGTAGTGGTTCCTAATTATCTTCTTGATTTAGAGGTTTTGTTCCGTTCATATTTCAATCCTTGTAAGTGAATGCATAGTTGATTTAAATATATCACTTCACCATTTATAATTTCTCATAGATGGTTCAGTTGATAAGTGGAATATTCCATTGAAAAAAGTAAAATTCTAATAGACCTCCAAAATTTATGCACTCAAGCCAAAAGATCATGACACTAATGAGACAAAGTGAAAACTTGATATACTTCAACAATTTTTTCACATTATAAGTGTCATTCACATGTTGCATTACATACCAATGTGCACACAAGGTATCATGATAAGCACAAAGACGCACAAGATAATATCACCAATGTATAAGAGTGGGGGCAAAAAGGGAAAGACTTCACTAATCATGCTAAAGGTTATTATTACCTTTGTTGCACAAACAACATCATTATCTAATTGGCCTACCAATCGACCTCATGTACTACACAAATGTATGCATCTAATAGACCAAATTCTTTTCTAATTGACTTTCCACGCCTCTTCTACATACCCATTGCACACCAAAATGAAATTGCTAATTATGCCGAGGGGTATCTACAATGACATCAAAGTCTCCGTAAACAAAAATCCATTTTTGAAAAAAATGACATACAAATGACAGGTAAATGCATGAAATATGCCATGTTTCAGCTTTTGTGGATGTGTTATTTTATTACTCCAAATAAAATAGAACCCTCGCCACTTGTCTCCAACTAGATTCACAATTTTTCGCACACAAGATTTCAATGGATTTGTATTCCTGATGTTTAATATTTTAGAAAAGCATTTATTTTACAGATAATTTTTTTTTATTATAAGATATCTTTCCACATATTTTACATATATTTTTTAAATATAAATATACTAGTTTAATAACTTACAAAACAAGCTAACTTGAACCCCAAATTCAAATCTTAACACAAATAATAACCTGGGGAAAAAGCTAAAATTTAGAAGCACGCTGTATCTACCCAGACCTTATGGTAAAGATGCTCCCCATTTCAGTAGGGTTTTAAGAATAAAGACCATTACTTGTTTTTGCTTCCATAAATCCAAAAATCCTTGTATGATATAAAAGTGTGTTGCAACAAAAGAACAAGGCAGGGATGAGTGCATGAAACAAGCAAGCCTAAGCCTAAGATTGAGATTGAGAGGAGGCACCACCCTCTTTTCCTATTTGTCCAACTCTCCTATATTCAGGGTGACTGATCTGAACAGACTTTCAGTAGCTTCGATCACCCATATGGCGTCAATTAGAAAATTTCGTTAGTCTTCTTTCTAAACAAAGGTCTTTCTTTTTCTCTTTCCTAAATTAATCTTCATTAATAGAAGGTGAAGGAAATGCCACAGGCAGATGGAGAGAAAGAAGAAGATCCCGAGAAAAAGAAGAAGGAGGAGGAAAAGGTAACCAAAATTCCGCCCCGTTGCATCTCTTGATATTTCAGACTGGATTTGTGCATATCTCTTGTCCTGATATATACACGTGTTTCCAAAATCTATAATGGTTTTTACAAATTGACACTTTTCTCAAAACCTAATGTCCATCCGGGGATGTCATCATAGGTCTAGTTACCGTATGTTGGGATGAGATTGTGCCCACTTCATTGCTTATTGCTTATTAGAGCATTCGATTGTTGTTGGGTTATGGTTGGCCTCGGGCTGTTTGCAGGGATGGAACTCATAAATCCTAATTGTTTATAAAAAATCTTTTGTTTTAGTACGTTAATCTTGAAACAAAAATCACAAATCCGAGATGGTTTTCTTCAAATTGAGCGCCTACTACCATTCGGTAGCAACACTACCCAAAGGTAGCAGCCCGCTTAATACCTTTTTTTTTCCCCTCATCACGAGATAATTAAAATCATTGTTTTGAAATTAAAAGTGTTCGCTGATTTATAACAACGTGTTGATAAATTTTACGTTTTTGTTTGTTATATTATTTTATTATTGTTCATTATTGTTTTATAACAGTGTGTTGATATATATATATATATATATACACTTGTCTAATCAAGGCATTAGTTTTATGTGATCAATTTAGTAAATTAGATTTATTCTGGAAGTAGATTAAATATTTTAATATAATTCATATGTTATATTTTTAGATATATTTAATATGAATTTTTATTATTTTATTTGGATTATTGTATTGGAAATAAAAAAATTGAATGACGTCTTTAGGATGATGTATTATAAATGTGGGGTGTTTTATTCATTAAAATGATTATGACTGTTGCTTGTTTAGATTGAAAGAGGTAAATTAATTTTTTTGATGATTAGCAAGATTTCTAGTCTTATTAGTTCAATAATGACTTGAATTTCTCTTAATCATTATGGTGATGTTTTATTAAATTTTAATCGATGAATTTGCAAGTGTATATGATGATGTTATTCTCAAAGATTGTCTGAATTCGGTCTTAATGAATTTAGCATTTCTTGCAAGGGGTTTATTTTGTTGCAATTTCTTTCCTATGTTCAGTCATCCTATTGTGGTGTATTTTATACCTCTTGATCAGGTGTTGTATTTATGACTTTGTTGTTTTAACCATATTGTTCTTATTCCTTATGGTTAACCAAGGGTTAGTAAGTATTTGTTTTGGTCACCTGTATGGTTGTAGTGGTGTTATGGGTGTTTGTTTCGCCATAGGGTCCTCATAGAGTGACCATGTTTATTTAGCGTCCTTTGAGAGAGTGGCTTTCGAGTGGGGGCCGCGCCCGAAGTGGTTGGCAGGATAACCCCTCGAAAGTCAGATAATAAGTGATAACCTAATAATTGATTAGGGGGTGGGTAGTTTTTAATATTAATTAAGATATTGTACCCCGAGCATGGTTGAGTGCTCGTATAGGCTCAAGATCTACTGGGAAGGCCTGGATTGGCAAATAAACCACCTTGTCTTCACGAAGGGTTGGTGAGGTCCGCATGAGACTTAGATGGAACTGGGGGTTCGGGAAAGGTTACCAGGATAACGTATGATGGGTGTCAGGACCTATGGAGTCCTACCTAGGGTAACCATCATAAGCTATATGATGACACTCTCTCTTTAGGGTCACTAGTGTGTTGTGATGTCGAGTTCACCAAGAGTATCATGGAGTCGTATTGTACTGTCGTCCATGTCTTTCTTATGCTTGCTTGAGGGTCTTCTACTATCTCCTAGCCCAGTGGGGTGATTTTGTTTTGGGATCACATGGTCAGGTGGTAGTGCCACTTCCCATCAAATGTTCTTGTTCATGCCTTCAGGCAAGGATTAGCTTCGTAGGTGTTCTTGTGGTTCGTGATTCGGGCATCATCTCATGTTGGAGATTATTGCCCTTTTGAGACCTATGTGGTCATTTGTATCTATGGATTTATGTAACCTTGTAATTGGTAATGATGTAAGTCTTACATGTATTATTGGGAGTCATGTATTTGATGAACAATGTAATCTTATGTTTTGGATGTTATTTATCAGTTATCCTTATACTTTGTGCAAAGGGTTTACTGAAGAGAAAATTATATTGTAATACTTTCAATCTTTAAATGGTGTAATCTGTTATACGTTTATGGTTTATTGTGTTCAATGAGCAAATGGTGGTTAATTGGATTAATCTTAATTATGGAATTTAACCTTTCGTTTAGTTCTTCATTGGTAACCCTTTAGGAATTCTTGTGTTAGTCTTCCGCTTGTGTTATTATTGTGCAATGTAGTAATTAAAGCACTTAATGTGATTTATACTTTTAAATTTTTTTATTTCACCCTTAGTTGCTTAGTTGTATGGTTTTCCTTTGGGTTTCCTGGCGGGGCATTACACTCCCCTTCCTCTCTATCTCTTCCTATCCATATCTTTCTGTAAATCGGAAAAATCGAACCCTAGTTGCTCTCCCCTCTTCCAACTCCGAGGAGAGAGAAGGGAGATCACTAGGGTTGACGGTTTTCACTTAGGAGAGACCTTACATTCAAAAGAGGGGTTGAAGCTCACAAGATTCAATCCCACACAATGCAAGATTGGATTCTAATTGAGTTTCAAGGGTTAAGACAGCAAGGCTACCCTCTTTTGTAAAGAATCTGGATAGAATGATTAAACTAGGAATACATAGAAAATGAGAAAGATTTGCTTGTAAACTGAGATAGGGATATAGGATGAAGTTGTGGACCTGGAATTAGCAGTAAAATGTCGATACGGCGTTGTCCTGCAAATTTGAGCAAAAGTTGACGGGACGATGGCGCCCGGCGTGCACACGGTCCTCCGAAAAATCTGCGAAACGAAGGGGGATCTGTTCGTCTCTGCACAAGGATTCCAGATCTTCAATTTCAGCCGTGTACCTGCAACCTACACACAGAAAAGCAAAGATGATTGGGGGGTTAGGGATTAGGGGTTTGCCCTTAGGTCAAACCCCGGTTTTTGAATTAACCAAGAAATGAGAAATGTTGTAAATGTTTGTAATGTAAAACAAGTACTAGTACCTTGTTGTAAGGATGTTTGTATCCTTATATGCGAAGGTATAGATGTTGCATGTTGTATGTTGTATGTAGTAAGTGATCTCCTCTTCAATGGTTGAATCCTTGTCTTGAATGCAACACTTAGCCTTGAATGGAGACTTAGAAGGAATGCTTGAATGCTTGAATGTTTGAGTATCGTTTCCACGCCTTGTACACATATGTCCTTCCTTTTCAAATGGGAGAGGAAATGTCATTTATATACTTGTTAATTAGGGCTGATAGACTGATTTTCCTGACCTTAGGCCAACCAGGAAATGTTATTTTCCAATTTGCAAACAAAAAGACCCGAAGCCCCATAGGAGACCGGGCCCAAAATAGGGCCAGGGACCAGGGCGCTGGGCTCTCTAGTCCCACCTCCCGGAACAATAGGGTGCAAGGAGGGATCAGGCCAGGGTGCAAGAAAATGCAGTTTTTGGTGTCGCGGACGAGTTTCGGGGTCTCCATTCAGGTTCCGTGTTGCGTCGCCATCGTGAAGACTGAAATGCAGCCGAAATTGCAAGTGTCACAATTTTAGGACGCTACATTTAGCCCCCACTTTAGCGGGAGTATAGGCGTACGCTCATACTTCCGGTAAAGTACAAGGAAACAACATTGAATGTCTTTCACCACGTCAAGGAGGCAAGACACACCAAGCCCCCAGTGGACTAAGGATCTTACGACTTCGATTGACAAAGTAAAAGGGAAGATCACGAGGGAGAACCATGACTGTCAGTAGTAAGGTTCCCTCACTATGAGTCATGCAAGAAAAATACCAAAAATTTTCAAGGCAAAGCTAAGTTCGCCAAAAAAATTTCAAGTATCCTGAAGGGATAGACAGGGTGTATGCCCCCCTACGTTAAAGCGATCGCACACGCCTCAACGGGGGTGATTGCTTTAAGGTAGTGATACACATAAGAAATGAGAAGGGAAAGGAGCACATTATCACAAAGATTTAGCCCCCAAGTGTGAGATAAACCCAAGGATAATAGGCACAAAACACAAAGCACGAGGTGACTTCTCTTTCCTCGGGGTCAGTATGCTGTATGATAATTCATGTATATCATATGTATATATACATAATTGTTCTTCATTCCCCAATCAAGGAAGGTCAGCTAGAAGAAGGGAACACATGTGTCTTTTGAGTCAACATGAGAGAGACCAAAAGAGATCTCAATGCTTTGCATCGTCCTCAAGTAGACAACAGTAAGGACAACAAATAGAAGAATGAGAATAACATATAGAAGAAGTAACAGAAGAGAGGAGGAGAGAATCTGCTATGCTAATGTAACTAGTCTAGCATGTCATCTGCCCCCCGATCTTGCTGATCAATGTTTCGGGAAGGCAGGGAACACGCTAGAGGAGGAACATCCAACACAGCAGATGGAGCTATCACAAGATCCAAACAAGGGCTATGTTCATGTTCCAAGCCACGTTGTTCTTGTCTAGGAGCTAGGATAAGTGCTTTAGAAAATTCGTTAGATAAATGGTTATCAATATCAACAAGTTCATATTCACTATCAGAAGCAAGAGAAGTAACATTTTCATCATGAATAACATTTTCATCTATATCATCATCAAGATTTATAAAAATAGGATCTTTAACTCGCACAGGATCAAGACCATCATGCATCTTATGTTTAGGAGATTTTGGCTCAATTTCCGGTTGAGGAGAAAATGGAATAATGCTTGTTGAAGGTGTTTTTGGAGATTGTAAAGTTTGAGAAGCAGCTGCTTGAGCTCTAAGACGACGCTTTCATCGGCGTTCACGTGCAGAACAATTTCGTCTAGTCTTAGTAGGAAGTGGAGAAGATTGAGGAGGAGGGATGTTCTCATCCTTATCACTTGGGTGTTTAGGTTGTGGTCTCTTAGGCTGGATAATAGGAGAAGAAGAAGGTCTCTTCTCTCTATAAAAGGAAGGAGGAGGAACTGCTCCATATAAAGGAGGAATATTTGGTTTAGGAAGGAGACCAAGTCCATCATGACGAGGAGGTATAGGTCTACTTTTAGAAATCTTTTTAGGCATAGACATAGTTACATCCATAGGAATGGGTTGGGAATCTTCTTGAGGAAAGACATTAGTTTTATCTTTCAAAGGAAGAACTTCCTTCTCAAGAATGATAGGAATATCAAGTTTGGGTGTTCTAGGTTCACTTAGAGATAGAATCATATCCGTTTTCCACTTTTGATAAGATTTGAAAAGATGATCACTTCGCAGGGGAAGAGACTGGAATTGTTTAGGCCAAAAGTAATCAATAGGAACGCTAGAAGTTCTTTCAGCTGGTTTAAAGAGACTATGATTGACAGTAACAACTTCACCATTATGGGGAAATTTCAAACACTTGTGAATAGGAGAAGCAATAGCTTTCATGGAAGATAGCCAAGGATAGCCTAGCTTCACACGAAATTGTTCGGATGAAAGAATAATAGCAAAGTTCACATCAAGGGATTTGTTATGGACCTCAATAGGTAATGTAATAGAACCAATTGCAGGAGAAGAGAATGCATCAAACAATTTCACAATCACATCTGTTTTGTCATAGACCACTTGATTTAATTGCAAAGTAAAAAGAAATTCTTCAGTAATAACATTAACCATGCACGAAGGGTCAATAAGTACTCCACGGCAAGGTGTATTCTTGACTTTTGCAACTATGTATAAAGGACCATCAGGTGCCCTGATAGTTTCACTAGAATCAAATGTGATGGAAGGTTCTTTAGGGTTTTCTTGCTGCTCTACAAAGTTAATCACATTCGGAGTCATAGACACAAGACCATCAGATGAAAAAGAGGAATCATTAGTCTCAATCGCATTAGAGGTATGAGAAGGTAATGGATCAGTAAAAATCTAAAGATTTTGGTTAGGAGGAGCTACAGATGTGTTTCCTTTATCATTCACTCCAGAAACAGAGATAGTATTATTATCAATCAAATCTTGAATTTTACCCTTCAAAGCAAAACATTTTTCAGTATCATGCCTAGGTTGACGATGAAATTGACAAAAAGATTTGTTATCAAAATAGGGTGAAGTAATCTTTGCAGGATCTATTTGCCTTATAGGAGGAAGAGTAAGCACATTTTGTTCCAATAATTTATTCATAATACTATGCAATGATTCATTCAAAGGAGTATACTTTCTTTCTTTCTTGAAAAACTTAGAAATAGGAGGCACACCTGATGTTGCATTCACATTGTTGTTGATGATGTTTTCATTGAATTTGATGGACTCTCTATTCAGTTTAAACTTCCCAAATGGTTGTTCACTGCTATCACCCTTATCACTCGGAGCCATAGGATGTGATTGTTCCATTTGACTCACAGTTAGTTGATAATTGTGAAGAGTTGCACACAACTGTTGGAAAGAAGTAAACTCATAAAACAGAAGTTTGTCTCGAATATCTTTTTGTAAATTAGAAATAAAGATTCTTTGAATATCATTGTCAAGCACTGGAAAAGAAATTTGAGCATACAAATGCTTATATCTACCAATGAAATCAGTCACTTTTTCTTTAACACCTTGTTTACAATGCATTAAATCAATCAAAGTAACTTTAGGACTTATATTGTTTTGAAATTGTTGAATGAAAGCATTTGCAAGTTGTTCAAAAGAAGTAATAGAATAAGAAGGCAACGAGCAATACCATTGTAGGGCTTTATCTCTTAATGTTCTAGTAAACAGTTTTGCAAGCAATCTTTGGTCATAAGCAAAATCGGTACAAATTGTTTGAAAAGTCTTAACATGTGTTAGAGGATCGCCTTTACCATTATAAAGCTCCAAATGCGGGATTTCAACATGTTTAGGAGGGATAGCTTGAACAATGTCAAGAGAAAGTGGGCTCGCAACATCAAATGTGGGCACACTAAACTTAGATTGATTCATAGAGGCAATTTGTTGCTGTAAAGAAGAGACAGTTTGTGCAAGATTGTTAATGGTCGCTTCAGTCGAAGAATTCATATTAGATGTGTTAGATTGAGATGGAGGTGTTATGTTATTGAAAGAAGGTAAAGAGTAAGGTGGTGGGACACTATGATAATTAGTCATAGGAGATGATTGGACAGGAGGAACACTATAAGGAGGAATGGAATGGTTGAATGAATTGCCCCCTTGCGTCATGTTCATTTGTGGAGATGTAATAGGAACACTCATTGAAGGAATGAATGAAGAAGTCGGATTGAATGAAGGAAGAGGGTTAATTGAAGAAGAAGGATTGCCCCCATGACTAGTGATCACAGGGGGAATGTCTTGTATAGAAGTAGTCATTATGTTTGATGTAAAGGTAGGTATGCTAGCAATAGAAGTTGTCAAAGGAGTAGAATGATTGACTTGAGCAGGAGGTTGTGTATAACCCAAAGTTTCGACACAACTCTTCATAGGCATCACATTCGAATCCACAATGTGTGCAATACCACGCAAAATATCAATTCCATTCTTATCACTTTGAAGCATATGTTTTAGACCCTCAATTAAAGGAAGAGCTTGACTATCAGGGTATTCTTGAGACATCCATTGTCGAAAATCATCAAATTGATTATCCAATTTCGAAAGTTGTTCTACAGAAACCTCATGGAGAGCTTCTTCATCATTAGGAGGATTAGAGGAATTACCCATGTCCTCGTTAAAAAGGCTATTCAAATTAGGTTCCATCTCCTCGGTAATTAAACCTCGAAAAGACTTAATTCTAAGGCTTCGTCTAACGGGAACAGTGTAAGTAGGGCTTATTGTTGTAAAACTCATGCACTAGAGAGGGAGAGAAGATTTTGAATTTAGAGGTAGCAAATTTTAGTAAAATCAGCCAATCTCCTAGATTTAAGCTGTTCAATGCAATCACGACAATCTCCCGAAATTTCGGAAAAAATGTCAAGGACCGTGGCGCTCGGAGTGCACACGGTCCTCGCAACTTTTTTCGAAATTTGCAGGGATGACAGTTATGATGATTTTAAAGCTAATCTGAAAAAATTGAGTGATTTTACGATCTGTAGATAGGCCAAATTAAAGTTGCAATCTCAAAATTGAACCCTACCAAGATTGTCGAAAAATGCAAAATTTGAATTTTGAAAAAGAGAGGGAAACTAAAATTTTGAATTTTATGATTTTAAAGGGAATAGCAAAAGCAATGCAAGTTTTGAAATTTAAAAAAATGACTCAATTTCACGCAAAATTTAATTTTGAAAGCGGAAATCAAAGTTGTTGTAATTAAGCACTTAATTTCAAAAGTCACAAATTGGAAGAATTTGAATAAAGCACTGAAATTTCGAATGAATGCTAACACACTTTTCAGATTTAGGACAGTAAGAACACAATTTTGACACAAAATTTCAATTTCAATGATTTTTGAATGATTAGAAGCCTTAATCCAAGCAATCACTAGACCAACTTTGACTGTAATTTTGAAAGTGTTATAATTGATAAAATCAGCCAAAATTCTGGATTTTAGCAAAAAAATACAGTAAGATCTAGCTCCCGAAATTTTGGAAAAAATGTCGGGGACGATGGCGCTCGGAGTGCACACGGTCCTCACAACTTTTTTCCAAATTTTCAGGGATGAAAGATATTGTGATTTTATTGCGGAATCCAAAGTTACAGCTGATTTGGAGATGTTTTGATCAGTGAAATTGTCAGACAAAGGTTGAATCAAGAGGGTTTCAAAAATTAGGGTTTTGACACTTAACCACTTAATTTTCAAAATTAAAGCACAAATATGAATTGATAATTTGTAATAGAAGGGCAGATCTGAAACAAGCATTAACAATTAAACATTTCACAAGTTCAATTACTAAAAAGAAAATTTAGGGTTTTTATGCAATTAACCTCTAAAATTTGCAAAAGATCAAACATGGAAATGTAATCAAGGCATCCAATTTTCAGATCTAAGCATGAAAAATCAGAAAGGATGTTCACGTCGGGTTCACCAAAATGTAAAGCGGAAAAATCGAACCCTAGTTGCTCTCCCCTCTTCCAACTCCGAGGAGAGAGAAGGGAGATCACTAGGGTTGACGGTTTTCACTTAGGAGAGACTTTACATTCAAAAGAGGGGCTGAAGCTCACAAGATCCAATCCCACACAATGCAAGATTGGATTCTAATTGAGTTTCAAGGGTTAAGACAGCAAGGCTACCCTCTTTTGTAAAGAATGTGGATAGAATGATTAAACTAGGAATACATAGAAAATGAGAAAGATTCGCTTATAAACTGAGATAGGGATATAGGATGAAGTTGCGGACCTGGAATTAGCAGTAAAATGTCGATACGGCGCTGTCCTGCAAATTTGAGCAAAAGTTGACGGGACGATGGCGCCCGGCGTGCACACGGTCCTCCGAAAAATCCGTGAAACGAAGGGGGATCTATTCGTCTCTGCACAAGGATTCCAGATCTTCAATTTCAGCCGCGTACCTGCAACCTACACACAGAAAAGCGAAGACGATTGGGGGGTTAGGGATTAGGGGTTTCCCCTTAGGTCAAACCCCGGTTTTGGAATTAACCAAGAAATGAGAAATGCTGTAAATGTTTGTAATGTAAAACAAGTACTAGTACCTTGTTGTAAGGATGTTTGTATCCTTATATGCGAAGGTATAGATGTTGCATGTTGTATGTTGTATGTAGTAAGTGATCTCCTCTTCAATGGTTGAATCCTTGTCTTGAATGCAACACTTAGCCTTGAATGGAGACTTAGAAGGAATGCTTGAATGCTTGAATGCTTGAATGCTTGAATGTTTGAGTCTCGTTTCCATGCCTTGTACACATATGTCCTTCCTTTTCAAATGGGAGAGGAAATGTCGTTTATATACTTGTCAATTAGGGCTAATAGACTGATTTTCCCGACCTTAGGCCGACCAGTAAATGTTATTTTCCAATTTGCAAACAAAAAGACCCGAAGCCCCATAGGAGACCGGGCCCAAAATAGGGCCAGGGACCAGGGCGTTGGGCGCCATGGTCCTGGGGGACTAGGGCGCTGGGCGCTCTAGTCCCACCTCCCAGAACAGTAGGGTGCAAGGAGGGATCAGGCCAGGGTGCAAGAAAATGCAGTTTTTGGTGTCGCGGACGAGTTTCGGGGTCTCCATTCAAGTTCCGTGTTGCGTCACCATCGTGAAGACCGAAATGCAGTCGAAATTGCAAGTGTCGCAATTTTAGGACACTACACTTTCTCTATATATATCTCCTTACATACCCCCCTCTATCACCTTCCCTCTTCCTCTCTCTATATATTGGGTCATCTTTCCCCCTCTCCCTTATTCTTCATCTCCCTCCTCTACGTATCTGTATCCCTTTCTCTCCCCCCACTCTTTATCTCTCCCCGTCTCTCACCCCCTCTGTCTATCGCTATCCCTTGTCTATATGTCAATTTATAACCCTCCCGCCCTTTCTATTCTCATCTCTCTCTCTCTCTCTCTCTCTCTCTCTCTCTCTTTCTCTTCCCATATATCACTATCTCTCCCTCTTTCTCTCTCCCTCTCTCTGTCTCCCTGTATATCTCCCAATCTCTATTTGTCTATCTCTACTTTTTTCTATTTTTTGTATGTTTCTCTCTTTCTCTCCCCCTCTCTACATCTCCTTTTATCTCTAGCTCTTCCTCACTCTACCTCACCATATATATATATATATATATATATATATATATATATATATATCTTCATCTTGCACTCTATATATTGTTCCCCCCCCTCTCTCTGTATATATCTCCCTCTTTTCATCTCTATTTATTTATCTCTACTTCTCATTGTTTGTATATCTCTCTATCTATCTCTATGTTTTTCTGCTTTTCTCCCCCCTCTCTAGATATCCTTTATCTCTCTATCTCTCCACCTCACCATCTATATTTATCTCTCGACATCTCTTCTCCCCCTCCTTCCTCTATATCTCTCTATCTATTTCTCACTATCTCTCCCTCTCTATCTCCCTACATATCTCTATCTTTATCTCTCCCAATGCCTCTCTGCATCTATTTTTGTCCCTCTTCCTCTCACTCTTTGTTCATTTCTTCTTCTATCTTTACCTCTCCCTATATCTCTATACATGTCCCCCCCCCCACTCTCTCTTTCTCTCTCTCTCTCTCTACACACACGCACGCGCGCGCACCCACACACACACACACACCTAGGGTAATAAGTGATAACCTAATAATTGATAAGGGGGTGGGTAGTTTTTAATATTAATTAAGATATTGTACCCCGAGCATGGTTGAGTGCTCGTATAGGCTCAAGATGTACTGGGAAGGCCTGGAATGGCAAATCGACCACCTTGTCTTCACGAAGGGTTGGTGAGGTCCACATGAGACTTAGATGGAACTGGGGGTTCGGGAAAGGTTACCAGGATAATGTATGATGGGGGTCGGGACCTATGGAGTCCTACCTAGGGTAACCATCATAAGCTATATGATGACACTCTCTCTTTAGGGTCACTAGTGTGTTGTGATGTCGAGTTCACCAAGAGTATCGTGGAGTCGTATTGTACTGTCATCCATGTCTTGCTTATGCTTGCTTGAGGGTCTTCTACTATCTCCTAGCACGGTAGGGTGATTTTGTTTTGGGATCACATGGTCAGGTGGTAGTGCCACTTCCCATCAGATGTTCTTGTTTGTGCCTTCATGCAAGGATTAGCTTCGTAGGTGTTCTTGTGGTTCGTGATTCGTGCATCATCTCATGTTGGAGATTATTGCCCTTTTGAGACCTACGTGGTCATTTGTATCTGTGGATTTATGTAACCTTGTAATTGGTAATGATGTAAGTCTTACATGTATTATTGGGAGTCAAGTATTTGATGAACAATGTAATCTTATGTTTTGGATGTTATTTATCAGTTATCCTTATACTTTGTGCAAAGGCTTAACTGAAGAGAAAATTATATTGTAATACTTTCAATCTTAAATGGTGTAATCCGTTATACGTTTATGGTTTATTGTGTTCAATGAGCAAATGATGGTTAATTGGATTAATCTTAATTATGGAATTTAACCTTTTGTTTAATTCTTCATTGGTAACCCTTTAGAAATTCTTGTGTTAATCTTCCGCTTGTGTTATTATTGTGCGATGTAGTAATTAAAGCACTTAATGTAATTTATACTTTTAATTTTTTTTATTTCACCCTTAGTTGCTTAGTTGTATGGTTTTCCTTTGGGTTTCCTGGTGGGGCGTTACACTCCCCTTCCTCTCTATCTCTTCCTATCCATATCTTTCTCTATCTCTATCTCCTTA